>NC_053024.1:387545949-387763303 GCF_003073215.2 Triticum urartu
AACAATTTATAGTATTCGAGTCTCTTATGATACTCCCACTATTCCGATTGAGAAGAATTTTGCTTGTGTGGAGAGTAGTAAATCTTCTATGCTTGTAGATCATGAAAACAATGCTGTATGTGCTGGTTATATTGTTGAATTCATTCATGATGCTACTAAAAATTATTATGAGGTAGGAACATATGCTTGTAAGAATTGCAATAATATCAAGTTTCCTCTCTATGTGCTTAAAATTTTGAAGTTATGCTTGTTTTACCTTCCTATGCAAGTTGGTTCTTGCTCCCATAAATTGTTCACTCACAAAATCCCTATGCATAGGAAGTGTGTTAGGCTTAAATTTGCTAGTTCTATTCTTCATCATGCTCTCTTTATGTTTCAATTCTTATCTTTTATGTGAGCATCATTGAAATCATCATGCCTATCTAGGGGCGTTAAACGATAGCGCTTGTTGGGAGGCAACCCAAATTTATTTTTATTCCATGCTTTTTGTTCATTTTTAGTAATAAATAATTCATCTAGCCTCTGTTTATATGTGGTTTTATGCTTTTAATTAGTGTTTGTGCCAAGTAGAACCTTTGGGAAGACTTGGGGAAAGTCTTTGCGATCATGCTGTAAAAAACAGAAACTTTAGTGCTCACGAGAATTGTTGCCATTTTTTATTGGAGAGTGATATTTAGTTAATTATTTTTGAAGATAATTAATAGCGAAACTCCTCAGGTCCACCAATTTATTTGAGAATTTTATGAGTTCCAGAAGTTTGCGTTAGTTACAGATTACTACAGACTGTTCTGTTTTTGACAGATTCTGTTTTTCATGTGTTGTTTACTTATTTTGATGAATCTATGGCTAGTAAAAGAGTTTATAAAACATAGAGAAGTTGGAATACAGTAGGTTTAACACCAATATAAATAAAGAATGAGTTCATTACAGTACCTTAAAGTGGTGTTTTGTTTTATTTTGCTAACGGAGCTTACGAGTTTTCTGTTAAGTTTTGTGTTGTGAAGTTTTCAAGTTTTGGGTAAAGATTCGATGGACTATGGAATATGGAGTGGCAAGAGCCTAAGCTTGGGGATTCCCAAGGCACCCCAAGGTAACATCCAAGGACACCAAAAATCCTAAGGTTGGGGATGCCCCGGAAGGCATCCCCTCTTTCGTCTTCGTTCATCAGTAACTTTACTTGGAGCTATATTTTTATTCGCCACATGATATGTGTTTTGCTTGGAGCGTAATTTTATGTCATTTTGTTTTGCTTGATGTTTGAATAAAATACCAAGATCTGAAATTATTAAATGTTAGAGAATCTTCATATAGTTGCATAATTGTTCGACTACTCATTGATCTTCACTTATATCTTTCGGAGTAGTTTGTCATTTGCTTTAGTGCTTCACTTATATCTTTTTAGAGCACGGTGGTGGTTTTATTTTATAGAAATAGATGAACTCTCATGCTTCACTTATATTATTTTGAGAGTCCTAAACATCATGGTAATTTGCTTTGGTTATGAATTTAGTCCTAATATGATGTGCATCCAAGAGGGATATAATAAAAACTTTCATATAAGTGCATTGAATACTAAGAGAAGTTTGATACTTGATGATTGTTTTGAGATATGGAGATAGTGATATCAAGGTTGTGATAGTTGGGTAGTTGTTAATTTGAGGAATACTTGTGTTGAAGTTTGCAAGTCCCGTAGCATGCACGTATGGTAAACATTGTGTAACAAATTTGAAACATGAGGTGTTATTTGATTGTCTTCCTTATGAGTGGCGGTCGGGGACGAGCGATGGTCTTTTCCTACCAATCTATCCCCCTAGGAGCATGCGCGTAATACTTGGTTTTTTATGGCTTGTAGATTTTTGCAATAAGTATGTGAGTTCTTTATGACTAATGTTGAGTCCATGGATTATACGCACTCTTACCCTTCCATCATTGCTAGCCTCTTCAGCACCGTGCATTGCCCTTTCTCACATTGAGAGTTGGTGCAAACTTCGCCGGTGCATCCAAACCCCGTGATATGATACGCTCTTTCACACATAAACCTCCTTATATCTTCCTCAAAACAGCCACCATACCTACCTATTATGGCATTTCCATAGCCATTCCGAGATATATTGCCATGCAACTTTCCACCGTTCCGTTTATTATGACACACTTCATCATTGTCATAGTGCCTTGCATGATCATGTAGTTGACATCGTATTTGTGGCAAAGCCACCATGCATAATTTATCATACATGTCACTCTTGATTCATTTCCCATCCCGGTACACCGACGGAGGCATTCATATAGAGTCATACTTTGTTCTAGTATCGAGTTGTAATCTTTGAGTTGTAAATAAATAGAAGTGTGATGATCATCATTAATAGAGCATTGTCCCAAAAAAAGAAGAAAAAAGAAAGGCCAAAAAAGAAAAGGCCAAAAAAAAGAGGAAGGCCAAATAAAAAAAGTCCAAATAAAAAAAATAAAAAAATAAAAATAAAAGGGACAATGCTACTATCCTTTTTTCCACACTTGTGCTTCAAAGTAGCACCATGATCTTCATGATAGAGAGTCTCTTGTTCTGTCACTTTCATATACTCTTGGAAATTTTCATTATATAATGGCTTGTATATTCCAACAATGGGCCTCCTCAAGTGCCCTAGGTCTTCGTGAGCAAGCAAGTTGGATGCACACCCACTTAGTTTCTTTTGTTGAGCTTTCATACATTTATAGCTCTAGTGCATCCGTTGCATGGCAATCCCTACTCCTTGCATTGACATCAATTGATGGGCATCTCCCTAGCCCATTGATTAGCCGTGTCGATGCGAGACTTTCTCCTTTTTTGTCTTCTCCACATAACCCCCTCATTATATTCTACTCCACCCATAGTCCTATATCCATGGCTCACGCTCATGTATTGCGTGAAAGTTGAAAAAAGTTTGATATTACTAAAGTATGAAACAATTGCTTGGCTTGTCATCGGGGTTGTGCATGATGAGAGCATTCTTGTGTGACGAAAATGGAGCATGACCAACCTATATGATTTTGTAGGGATGAACTTTCTTTGGCCATGTTATTTTGAGAAGACATGATTGCTTAGTTAGTATGCTTGAAGTATTATTATTTTATGTCAATATTAAACTTTTGTCTTGAATCTTGTGGATCTGAATATTCTTGCTACAATAAAGAGAAATACATGATGAATATGTTAGGTAGAATTCCACATCAAAAATTCTGTTTTTATCATTTACCTACTCGAGGACGAGCAGGAATTAAGCTTGGGGATGCTGATATGTCTCCAATGTATTTATAATTTTTTATTGTTCCATGCTATTATATTATCAACCCTGGATGTTTTATATGCATTTATATGCTATTTTATATGATTTTTGTGACTAACCTATTAACCCAGAGCCCAGTGCCAGTTTTTGTTTTTTTCCTTGTTTTAGAGTATCGCAGAAAAGGAAAATCAAACGGAGTCCAATTGACCTGAAACTTCACAGAACTTATTTTTGGACCAGAAGAAGCCCACGGAGTATCGGAGTTGGACCAGGAGAGTCCCGGGCTGCCCACGAGGGTGGGGGGCGCGCCCCCTGCCTCGTGGATAGCCCAGAGGTCCCCCGATGTACTTCTTCATCCCATATATACCCATATACCCTAAAAACTTTGGGGAGCAGAATAGATCGGGAGTTCCGCTGCCAGAAGCCTCCGTAGCCACCGAAAACCAATCTAGACCCATTCCGGCACCCTGCCAAAGAGGGAATCCCTCTCCGGTGGCCATCTTCATCATCCCGGTGCTCTCCATGACGATGAGGGAGTAGTTCTCCCTCGGGGCTGAGGGTATGTACTAGTAGCTATGTGTTTGATCTCTCTCTCTCTCGTGTTCTTGAGGTGGTATGATCTTGATGTATCGCGAGCTTTGCTATTATAGTTGGATCTTATGATGTTTCTCCCCATCTACTCTCTTGTAATGGATTGAGTTTTCCCTTTGAAGTTATCTTATCGGATTGCGTCTTTAAGGATTTGAGAACACTTGATGTCTGTGTTGCGTGGGATACCTGTGGTGACAATGGGGTATTCTATGATCCACTTGATGTATGTTTTGGTGATCAACTTGCGGGTTCCGTGACCTTGGGAATCTATGCATAGGGGTTGGCACACGTTTTCGTCTTGACTCTCCGGTAGAAACTTTGGGGCACTCTTTGAGGTTCTATGTGTTGGTTGAATAGATGAATCTGAGATTGTGTGATGCATATCATATAATCATACCCACGGATACTTGAGGTGACATTGGAGTATCTAGGTGACATTAGGGTTTTGATTGATTTGTGTCTTAAGGTGTTCTTCTAGTACGAACTCTATGATAGATCGATCTGAAAGAATAACTTTGAGGTGGTTTTGTACCCTACCATAATCTCTTCGTTTGTTCTCCGCTATTAGTGACTTTGGAGTGACTCTTTGTTGCATTTTGAGGGATAGTTATATGATCCAATTATGTTATTATTGTTGAGGGAACTTGCACTAGTGAAAGTATGAACCCTAGGCCTTGTTTCAACACATTGCAATACCGTTTGTGCTCACTTTTATCATTAGTTACCTTGCTGTTTTTATATTTTTAGATTACAAAAACCTATATCTACCATCCATATTGCACTTGTATCACCATCTCTTCGCCGAACTAGTGCACCTATACAATTTACCATTGTATTGGGTGTGTTGGGGACACAAGAGACTCTTTGTTATATGGTTGCAGGGTTGCTTGAGAGAGACCATATTCATCCTACGCCTCCTAAGGATTGATAAACCTTAGGTCATCCACTTGAGCGAAATTTGCTACTGTCCTACAAACCTCTGCACTTGGAGGCCCAACAACGTCTACAAGAAGAAGGTTGTGTAGTAGACATCAGCTTCGCACTCCGGAAATTCTATTGCAAGCAAACAATAGCATAAATAAGCACTCAAGCAAAGATGCAAGGATAAAACTAAGATGAGAAATTTCAAACTGAAAGTTCAACTGAAGTGCTTCGATTTGCAAAAAGAATCAATCAAATCGGAGCTACGAAACTCAAACTACAATCAAAAGAAGTTTGAAATCAAATTTGCTTGAAACCAAATTTTAAATTGTCAAAACCATGTTCAAGTTGGTTAACTGGAAAGAGGGGTTCGAGACGAAGATTTTGGCATTGATTTCACTGGATTTGGACGAACAGTTAAAAAGTTGCGAGGGTTTGAAGATCAGGGGCTAATCTGCGATAAAAATAATCACGGATAGGTCCCCGGCCGAAAATAACAATAAAAAGAAAAGGCTAACGAACGAACGTTCGTTATCACAGACAAATGAACGAACGAGTTCGGGAACAGTTACGTTCGGGCGAACGGCCGCTAAATAGCGGAACCAAAAAAAACCCGATCTACTCGATCTAAAACGAAAAACCGAACGACGGCGGTGGTTTTTACCGGTTTGTCGAAAAAGACCGACGGCGGCGCGGCGGCGAGATCCAGCGGTGGTACGGAAACGGCGAGGTGGCGGGGCAGGCGGCGTCGCCGGCGGCGGGCTGCAGCGAGCAGCGCGCGGTGGCGGGGTGCTGCTGCTACTGCTTGGGGAGGCGGCGGCTGGCGGCTTGGGGTGGAGAGAGGGGCTGGGACGGCTCCTTATAAAGAGGGGGGCGAGGCGGCGGCGGGGTGGCTGGGCCAGGGGGCACCGTCTAGGAAGGTGGGTCCGAGCCAGACACGGCTAGCGGCGGTGAACCTCGGGACTCCCGTCCCGAGTCGGCAGGGAAGGCGGCGCGGCTGGGCCTTCGGCCTAATCGGTTGAGAAACTTTTTTTAATAAATTCCACCGAAAAATACTAATAAAATATAAAAAAAATTCTAAAAAATTCCAAAAATAATTTCCGCCGTATAAATAAAATATTTAGAACAAAGTGAACATTTTTCTGGCCTAAAAATGCAATTTTGAAAAGATGCATATTTTTCTCATTCAAATAAAATAGCAATAACATTCCAAATAAAATATTTATTTGATTTTAACGTTTTTCCTGCAATATTCCCCTCTTATTTTGGATAAGTCATTTTATCTCCACTAATTTATTTTAATATCCGAAATATTTCAGAGAGAAAAATTATTAAAATCAAAATGATCCTCTTTTCAAATTTGAGAAAATTCAAATATGAAAATAAGTGAAATCCCCAACTCTCTCCATGGGTCCTTGAGTTGCTTAGGATTTCTAGGATCACGAACAAAATGCAAATAAAATAAGATATGCATATGATGACCTATGTATAACATCCAAATTGAAAATTTGGGATGTTACAAACCTAACCCCTTAAGATGAATCTCCTCCCCAAGATTCTGGTTGGCTAGAAAATAGGTGCGGCTGGTCTTTCCGTAGGTCTTCCTCTTGTTCCCAGGTGGCTCCATCCTCGGTATGGTGGCTCTACTGAACTTTGCAAAACTTGATAACCTTGCTGCGTGTAACCTGGCTGGCAAACTCGAGAATCTTGATGGGTTTCTCCTCTTAGGTCAGATCACTATCCAACTAAATTGCTTCCAGGGGCACTGTATATCTTAGGGGAATATCGACCATCTCTGCATGACACTTCTTCAACTGGGAAATGTGAAACACGTCATGAACTCCAGACAATCCTTCGGGTAACTCCAACTTGTAGGCCACTTCTCCCATACATCCCAAAACTCAGTATGGTCCTACAAATCTCGGGGCTAACTTTACCTTAACTCCAAATCGTTTAACTCCTCGCAGAGATGACACACGGAGGTAAGCTCTGTCTCCGATCTCATAGACTACCTCCTTGTGTTTGGAGTCTGCATAACTCTTCTGCCTGGACTGAGCTACCTTTAGTCTGTTGCGAATCAACTTAACCTTCTCTTCGGACACCTTGATCAGATCCGGTCCAAACAACTGGCGGCCTCCAACTTCATCCCACATCAATGGTGTCCTGCACCTTCTCCCATACAAAGCTTCAAAAGGTGCCATCTTCAAACTAGCTTGATAACTGTTGTTGTATGAGAACTCTGCGTAAGGTAAATTATCATCCCAACTAGATCCATAATCTAATGCACATGCTCTCAACATGTCCTCCAGAATCTGATTGACTCTCTCGGTCTGTCCATCTGTCTACGGATGAAAGGCTGTACTGAACTCTAGCCTAGTACCCAAAGTCTAGTGCAGTTGATTCCAAAACTTCGAGGTAAATTGTGTCCCTCTATCTGATACGATGGTCGACGGAACTCCATGCAGACATATGATCCTGGTCATATATATCTTAGCCAACTACGCACTCGTATATGTGGTTTTCACTGGAATAAAGTGAGCCACTTTGGTCAAACGATCCACTACTACCCAGATGGAATCATATCCTGATCGGGTCCTGGGTAATCCCGTGATAAAATCCATGCCAAGCTTGTCCCACTTTCATATGGGTATCGACATGGGCTGCAGTAATCCTGCTGGCTTCTGATGTTCTGCATTCACTCTCTGACATACATCACACACAGATACATACTCGGCAATATCCTTCTTCATACCAGTCCATCAGAAACGCTCCTTTAAATCCAAATACATCTTGGTGTTTCCGGGGTGTATCGAGTATGGCGAGTCATGAGCTTCCTGAAGTATTAACTTCCTGATCTCTGCATTATTGGGTACGTATACACGGTCCTCAAACCATAAGGTTTTGTGCTCATCCTCTCGAAAACCTTTGGCTTTTCCTTTGCTCATCTTCACCTTTATCTCATCAATTTCCTTATCTTCCTTTTGAGCTTCTTGAATCTTTCCCAATAATGTGGACTGAACCTCCATTGTTGCCACAAAACCTCCTGGAACTATCTCCAAACAAAGTTTCTTGAGATCGTCAACTAACTCCTGCGGTAATCCTCCGCTTACGACGGTATTGACATAACTCTTCCGGCTCAAAGCGTCTGCTACAACATTGGCCTTTCCTGGATGATAATGCAGCTTCATATCATAATCCTTTATAAGCTCCAACCATCTCCTCTGTCTGAGATTTAATTCCTTCTGAGTGAAAATGTACTTCAAACTCTTATGATCCGTGTACACATCACAACAGTTTCCAATAAGAAAATGTCTCCAGGTCTTGAGCGCATGCACTACGGCTACTAACTCCAAATCATGCGTGGCATAATTCAATTCATGCGGTCGAAGCTGTCGTGAGGCATATGAAACCACTCTTCCGTCCTGCATAAGTACTCCTCCAAGTCCTAAGCGAGAAGCATCGCATTACACTTGGAAATCCTTGCGTATATCCGGAAGAATCAGCACTGGGACTGTAACCAAACGTTTCTTCAACTCTTGAAAACTGGCTTCAAACTCCTTGGTCCATTTGAAATTTGTGTCCTTCTTCAACAACTCTATCATGGGTTTTGCAATCTTGGAGAAATTCTCAATGAGCCTCCTGTAATATCCAGCGAGTCCCAGAAAACTGCGGATCTCTCCCACTGAGGTGGGTGACAACCACTCAGTGCACTACAAAAAAAGACACATCCGTGACATTTTGGGCCGAACGAATTTTTTTTCTGTCATAGATATGACACTTCTATGACGATAATTGTGACAAAACCCGGTATCATCATAGATGTGGTGGGCTCCTACTTCTATGACAAAAAATCATGACAGAAAATGGGCTTTTCGTCCTGGGCGGGCCGGAGACACAGCTGCATGACATTCTTTGGGCCGTCCATGACGAAAAAAACCGTGGTAGAAGCGAGGGCGAGGAAAATTTCGGGGAGTTCCCGGTTACGGTGGGAGGTCGGGGGCCGAGCGATGCGCGTTTCTCTCATACACGTACGCGCGTGTGTGTGAGGCGTTGGCTCAAACTGAACCCAAGCGAGGCGTTGGGCTCTAACTGAACCCGGGCGATTGCACTGCAGGCTACACGTTACTGAATCCGAGCGATCGATCGATGGCTGTTAACTGAACCCGATTGAGCGATTCCTTCGCTACTGCTGCTAACTGAAGCCGATCGACGCTGCCTCTAGGATGAACAGTGAGCGTTGCTGGGGGGGATTGGATGAACAATGAGAGGTGGCGTTGCCTCTGGATGAACAGGACCCCTGGTGTGGTGGAGGGTTGGATGAACAGTAGACGGTGGAGGGGTGCCCGTGGAGGGGTGGTTGAACAGGACCCCGTGGTGTGGAGGGCTGGATGAACAGTAGACGGTGGAGGGGTGCCTGTGGAGGGGTGGTTGAACAGTAGCCGGTGGAGTAGCACGCGGTGGAGCCTGGATGAACAGGAGCCCATGGAGGCTGGAGGAGGTCGACGGTGAAGATGAACAGTATCTCGTGGAGTCCCGTTTTGCGGTACGCCACACCCCTCCTGATGAACAGGACCCCCGTTTCGACCGTAGCGCTCCAACACAAGTCCGTTTCGCCCGTTTTGCGGTACGCCACACCCCTCCCGATCAACAGGACCCTCGTTTCGACCGTAGGAGGTCTGTTTCGTCCGTTTTGCGGTACGCCACACCCCTCCTGATGAACAGGACCCCCGTTTCGACCGTAGCGCTCCAACACAAGTCCGTTTCGTCCGTTTTGCGGTAAGCCACACCCCTCCCGATCAACAGGACCCTCGTTTCGACCGTAGGAGGTCTGTTTCGTCCGTTTTGCGGTACGCCACACCCCTCCCAATGAACAAGACCCCTGTTTCGACCGTAGGAGGTCCGTTTACTCCGTTTTGCGGTATGACAGACCCCTCCTGATCAACAGGACCCCGTTCCGAGGTCCGTTTCCTCCATTGTGCGGTACGCCAGGCCTCGTTTCCATCGCTTGTTCCGTCCAAGCCCTCCCGATGAACACGACCACGCATTCCGTTCCGACCCAGCCGGTTGGCTCCCACACATTCCGTTGACTCCCGATGAACACGACGCATTCCATTGCCTCCCCATGAACACGACGCATTTCGTTGCCTCCCCATGAACACGACGACGACGCTTTTTCTCCGTTCCGACCCGGCCATGTACACGAGCCCTGGCCGTACGTATGCACGAATAGGCGTTCGAGACCCCGCCCGTATGTACACATACGTGGCCGTATTTTCTTTCTTGCACCTTGGCCGCTGTACGTACGTGTACAAGCTACGTGCGCACCTCTACTATGACACGTGCACGCCTCTACATCCACCAGTATATATGTACATACACGTTCGCGACCAGAATGACAAGGCTACGTACGCTTCGACCAGGTGGGTCCCGACTGTCAGGCACTTCCTTGCATGCGAAGATGTAGCTGGTGGGTCCCAGCAGTCAGGGGGGAAACATTTTTTTTTCGCGAAATACGGTGGCCCGTCCGGTGGGTCCCCGTTGTCAGGTGGAGGAATAATTATTTTGCACGTAATAAGGAGGCACTTCCTTGCTGCGGCCGTGGACCTAGCTGTCAGCCTCTCCACATAAAGTCCACGTCTGATGGAAGTCGTTCCTTGAACACGTTGACCACGCCGTGCCGAGAGCACCAGGGCGGTGGACGACGGCGAGGCCTAGGAAGGGGACGACGCGGAGCCGGGGAAGACGCGGCAGTGGATGCCCACACGTAGAGGAGTACGAGGGTTCACTGGTTCGCTGCGGTGTGAGGCTGCCGTCGCCACAGAATAACATGGGGTGTGGGTGAGTAGAGGGATGGCCTGGCCAGCGGTGGGAGTAGTAGGGGGCGGTGAGGCCTCCGTCGCATCACAGCCGGCCACGGGAGGCAGGAGCACGAGGCACGACCGGCGCTGGTTTGGGCGGCTGGAGCAAGAAGACCAGAGGTTGAAGAAGCACTACGGCCGTTGGATGGACATCGTACGGTCACTGGAGCTAGAATAATGCATATTGACTAAGTTAACAAAGCCCTCCGTCCCCGTCAACTTAGTAGGCCCACAAGTCAGCGTGCCACTATACTGGGTCCCAGCTAATAGGTAGGGATGGCAATTTTATCCATGGATCTGGATACCCATGGATACCAGACCCGGTTGGGCAAGGGTATGGTGCACGTTTCTGCCCATGGGTCTATGGATATGGATACCCATGAACAACTGGGTTGGGCACGGTTATAGTTTGTGCTCCATGGATATCCAATGGATACCCGTATGACATGTGGGTCCATATGCCAGTGACAGTAGAAAGAACGAATCAATGGGAAATGGCAGGCAATATGCAACTGGTGCCATAAGCTATATGCTGCAAAATCAACCTCCGGTATGTCACACTTAAGGACTCATCGTATTACTTGTTGCCTACTCATGCATGTAGCTTATGTTGACACTTGTGAGTGAATGATGATGAGTTAGTTTGATCTTTGGGAAGGCTTCATGCCGACTTTTCTATGCCGATGGAGCTCCATGGGTATGTGGGTATCCAACGGGTTTGGGCATGGACACAAGTTGTGCCCATGGATAATTTGGTGGATGGGCAGAAGGTAGGAAGATGGGTCATGGGTTGGATCTGGACCAGCTCCACCCGCCCCAAACCCGACCCATTGCCATCCCTGCTAACAGGGGGAGTATTCATTTTTTTGTGCGTAATAAGGAGGCACTTCATTGCATGCGAAGATATAGGTGGTGGGTCCGAGTTGTCAGCGGCGGTAACGTTTTTTTCATGAAATATAGAGGCCCTTTCGGTAGGTCCCTGATGTCAGGTGGAGGAATCATTATTTTGCGCGTAATAAGGAGGCATTTCCTTGCGTGCGGCCGTGGACCCAGCTGTCGGCCTCTCCACGTACAGTCCACTTCAGATGCATGTCGGTCGTTGACCATGTTGACCAGGCCGCGTCGAGAGCACCAGGGCGGTGGACGATGGCGAGGCCTAGGAAGGGAATGACACGGAGGCAGGGAAGACTTGGCACTTGTTTCCCACGCGGAGGGGAGTACGACTGTATGAGGGTTTACTGGTTCATTTGCCGTCTCCGGAGAATAACAACAGGTGTGGGTGAGTAGAGGGATGGCTAGGCCAGCGATGGGAGTACGGTGGGGCGGTGAGGCCTGCGCGGCAGCACAGCCGGCCGCGGGGAGGAGGGAGCAGGCAGTCCCGCCCGCGCTTGTTTGAGCGGCTGGAGCAGGAAGAGCAGAGATTGAAGAAGCACGACGACCGTTCGATGGACATCCAACAGTCACTGCTTGTTCGTCAACCTTCTTTTAGGAAAGCCTCAAATCTGTGGAAAACATCATACAACCCATCTGCCATTATTTCTAATAATTTACAACCCATTTGCTAATCCTTAAGGTTTGTTGGAGCCCATATTCTTTTTGTTAGCATTACAACCCATATTGTGGCCACAGTTAAAAAATTATACGAAATTTTGCATATTTCGGTGCGGTCCGAACTGTTTTTAATCCTGAAATTTCGACTCACATTCAAACTAATTTTAAAAATAAATGTATATCAATATAAAATCCAACAAATTATCCACACATAAAAATTAATGTAATTTAAAATCTCGAAATGAAAAAAAAGATATTTGAAACTAATTGCCGGTTTGATGTGTTTGAAAAATGTACAACCCATTTCTCATTACCGATGGGCCATTTTCTCGGCCAGCCGAATGAAAGCTCTCCTCGTCTTGAAAGATTTGCAGCCCAACAGGCCTGACAAAGCGACTTACTTGGAAATCACAAAAAAACTGGGCTGTGGCCGTGGACCCAGCTGTCAGCCTCTCCACATACAGTACTCTTCCGACGGATGTCGTTCCTTGACCATGTTGACCACGCCACGCGAAGAGCACCATGGCGGTGGACGACGGCGAGGCCTAGGAAGGGGACGACGCGGAGCCGGGGAAGACGCGGCAGTGGAAGCCCGCGCGGAGAGGAGTACGAGGGTTTACTGGTTTGGCTGCGGTGTGAGGCTGCCGTCGCCGCAGGGCCTGGCCAGCGGTGGGAATAGTAGGGGGTGGTGAGGCCTCCGCGGTAGCACAGCCGACCACGGGAGGCAGGAGCATGCGGCAAGACCGGCGCTGCTTTGGGCGGCTGGAGCAAGAAGACCGGAGGTTGAAGAAGCACTACGGCCGTTGGATGGACATCGTACGGTCACTGGAGCTAGAATCGTTCATATTGACTAAGTTGACAAAGCCCTCCGTCCCTGTCAACTTAGTAGGCCCACAAGTCAGCCTCCCACAATGGTGGGTCCCAGCTAGCAGGGGGGTATTCATTTTTTGTGCGTAATAAGGAGGCACTTCCTTGCGTGCGAAGATATAGCTGGTGGGTCCGACATGTCAGCGGGGGGAACATTTTTTTCGCGAAATATAGAGGCCCTTCCGGTGGGTCCCAGCTGTCAGGTGGAGGAATCATTATTTTGCGTGTACAATCCACGACCGATGGATGTTGTTCGTTGACCACGTTGACCAGGCCGCGCTGAGAGCACCATGGCAGTGGACGACGACGAGGCCTAGGAAGGGAACGACACGGAGCCGAGGAAGACTCGGCAATGGTTGCCCACGCGGTGGGGAGTACGAGGGTTTACTGGTCCGGCTGCCGTCGCCGGAAAATAACAGGAGGTGTGGGTGAGTAGAGGAATGGCCTGTCCAACAATGAAGTAGGGTGGGGCGGTGCGGCCTGTGCGGCAGCACAGCCAGCCATGGGAGCCGGGAGCAGGCAGTCCCACCGGAGCTGGTTTGGGCGGCTGGAGCAAGAAGATCAGATATTGAAGAAGCAGCACGGCCGTTGGATTAACATCCAACGGTCATTGCTGCTAGAATCGTTTGTGGACTAAATTGACAAAGCCAAAGTACACGTCAACCTAGTAGACCCACATGTCAGCCTCCAAATCTGTCCCAAACAGCATACAACCCGAAATTTCTAGCCAGATTCAAATTAATTTTAAATCTAAATATACCTTAATTTAAATTCAATGAAGTTTTACCCGTAATAAAACAATGAAATTTAAAATATCAAAATCCGAAAGAAAACAATATTTTGGAACTAATTGCATGTTTGCTGTATTTTTTCATTTTACAGCCCATTTATTATTACTTATAGCCCATTTCTTAGTATTTATAGCCCATTTTCTGGGCAAAATGCATCTCTCCTCGTCTTGAAAGATTTCTGGCCCAGCAGGGTGTAGAAAAGCAAGTAGGCCTACGTTGGTTATTCTGCAAAAAACAAAATAGCTGGCTAGCCATTTTCAGAAAGGAAAAAAACAAACTGGGCTGGTCATGTGCTAAACATATGAAATAAAAGCCTGGGCTAGACGGGCCACTGGTCCCGCACAACCCAGTTGATACCCTTCTCCGTCCCGAAAAAACAAAATTACTGCGCGCGCTGCTGGGTCCCTACTGTCATCCTCACCATGTACAATCATCTCCTTATTCCTCTCAGTTGTTGACCATGTTGACAACACCGGAGGGCGGTGCCGTGGTGAGCGAACCAAGGCGGAGGACGATGGTGAGGCCTCGGACGGGAACGAACAGGAGCCGGGGAAGATCACAGCTAGCTGTGGGAGGCAGGAGCAGGCGGTCCTGCCGGCACTGGTTTGGCTTTGGCGGCTCGAGGAAGAAGAGACTGAAGAAACGCGACAGACATTGAATGTCAATCCAACGGGTAAGGTTGGCACAATCGTTTGTTTACTAAGCGGACACCAAGTAGCATACTTTTTTATATATAGAAAGAAAATCAGAGACTTGGGAAGGCGTACAGAACAAGCTAGTGTACCAGTAAAGAGATGTTGCCGAGTTTTAGAAAAAAGAAAGACGTGCTCCTGTAGCTGGTTCGAATCCAAACCTAGACTATGACTATATATGGTGCTATGCTACTCTGCAAGTAATGAAACTGACATATCCAACATTCGCTTCTCCTCTTCTCTACTTACTCCGCCTAGCATCAGAAGCTCTGGCCGCAGCAACCATGTCCGTTGGCTGCTCGTCCACCTGCTCTTCAGCAGGCAACAACCAGATATGCGCCAAGTCGCCACCCGTACCATCGCCTATGGGTCTCATCACACCCCTGCCGGCACGCGCACCGCAGCCGATTGCTCATCGCAATCCGCTGCCGTTGGTGTGGTGCCACTACTGCAAATCACGCAGAGTCATCCGTCGCGTCTCAACCACAATCCGCAACCCTGGCCGAGTCTTCTACAAAAGCCTGAATCATGGGGTAATACTATGTTGAAGTGTTGTTCTGCTGCTTTCAGTTGCTAATTTTTTTAATAGTTTGGTTGATGATCTTCCAATTTGATTCGTGCAGAAAAGGGAAGATTCGTGTGATTTGTATTTCTGGGAAGTTGCTGATGTGGGGGAATGCAACTACGCTGATTATTTGGTTAGCCGAGGAATCCCAATACCAGCAGGTTGGGGTGTTGGACAAGTAACTAAAGGAACAGCAGAAGAGGAAGATGCAAAGCAGAAGGTTAAAGATGCAGTTCCTCTGATCATGGCCAAGCAACAGCTGCTGAACGACCTTGACAGCAATGCGGAGATGAAAGAGCTTGTGAAGATAATGGGCAAAATCAATGTGCTCTGTAGGATGATTGTCTCTTTATTTGCAGTGTATGTAGCACTCGTGATGTATTCAGTGGCTAGGACATGAGCACTTTGCTGAAACTAGTAATGAATGAAACCTGTGTAGCAGGCTGGGCGTAGTGTTGTGAACATCTAATGATTTCTATTAACGGAAATCAGGGGGTATCCCCTTTTGCTCATATAAATAAATAAATAGCAGAGGCCCTGTCGGGTTAGCTTTGTTCTCATTCGAAGACGTCAAGCAAATTGCAGTCCAACATCAAACTATGTCATCAAATTCAAGTTTCACAGCCAAATATGAGTACAAGTAAACAACAATGTCGTCATGTTTTAGTTGTCATACAATCACCAAACACAAATCAGCATACATAACAAGTGATATTCTCACAGCAAAATACTAAACAACATGTTCATCAGGTTTCAGTTGTCATAGCAAACACAATTTCACATAGTAGATAAAGAACGTCTTCTGATAGGCAAATACGAAAAAAGCAATGTAATCATCATCCGCAGCAGCAGCATCAACATCTTCGCCATGTGTATTAGTCTGAATCGTAATTCCCCATGGTGTCATCTTCTTCTTCGTCCTCAACGTCCTCGAACGTTGGCTTCTTCTTGATCAACTCTTGTATGTCCACAACACGACAGGCAATCTTTTCGCCGGCGTCATTAACGTTATGGTTCTCAAAGATATTAGGAACATCTATGTTATCTTCTACATCAGGAGCAGTGTAAGCATCATCTTGTTATGCAACTTCATTAAACGAATTCCTCTACTCAAACCTTTGCAATACTCTCCAGTCATCACTACGTGCAAATGTGTCTTCCAAGAAAAATATCTGTGTTGCTTGATTTGCCAAAATAAAAGGCTCATTGGTCTGGTATGCCGCCTTGACATTGATGGATTTGAAATAATCATCAACTCTGGGTTTTGCGATCCTGGAAAACTGGTTATACCAACGACAGCACACCAGAACCACACACCGATGATCCTCGAAACTGGAGATATACTTCAACTGAACAATGTCTGTTATGTTAGCATACATTTCAGTTGTCTCTTTGTCATACGTATCCGTGCTCATGATGGCACTGTTTTGTGTCTTCATGCTTTCGTCTCGTGCAAGGGTGTTGTAGCGCACATCTCCAACAACGCAAGATTCATAATGTCTTACCCGAGTATCAGGACCCATTGCTAGTGAGTAAAGGGCATCATCAACTGCCTGCCCATCCTCCCGCATCTTCTTAACCTATGGTTAGAAAATAGACAAGCTGATCATCTTATGTACTCAATATATTAAAAAAACTGACAGTGCACTTCAAAAGCTTACATGGTTCTTGAACCATTTCCAAATCCTGCCATAACCATTTTGTCAATGTTTGTTGGATTTTGCGGTAGTAACTCCTCTTTGTAGATGCTGCACAACATAGTGATCGCGTCAAACATCTAAATATATAAGAATGTGCTGCAAGTTTAGTAGATTACGATGTATAAGCTGCAGTACTGCACTTACTTGATATAAGGTAGTATCTCAGGACAGTTATTCAACACATACCAAACCATTTTGTCCAAATCTTTAGGTTTGTCCTCTTGTTGACTCTTCCCTGTAACTCGAACAGAATAATCGAAAACATTGAGCCCGGGATTGTCTTCACCCACCTCTTTGCTAAGCTGATCAGCTGTTTCAATGTATTTTGAGCAGAATGTCAACGCTTGTGTAGCAATGTAGGCCTCTGCAATGGAACCCTCGGGTCTAGCTCTGTTCCTAACATAGCCCTTGAAAGTGCCTAGCCGCCTTTCAATAGGGTACATCCAGCCATACTGTACTGGACCTCTAAGTAGTGCCTCATCAGGTAGATGAACAGCCAAATGCACCATCAGATCAAAGAAGGTTGGAGGATATATCTTCTCAAGGTCACATAGGATAGTTGGTATCTTGTCTCTAAGACGCTCCAAAGCATCTATCCTGATATTCTTACTGCAGAGTTCCCTGAAGCATTGTCCCAACTCTACAACTGCTCTGTATAAGTCAGGGCATCCCAATCCTCTAAGGATAACAGGTAAAACCCTTTGAAGTAGGACGTGGCAGTCATGAGTTTTCAACCCTTGTACCTTGTTTCCATCTGCACTGACTCTCCTTTCAGGGTTGGAAGAAAATCCATGTGGGAATCTCACACGTGACAGGACCTCGCAGAATTCTTTTCTTTTTAACTTGTCCAAGACGTACACAGCTGGTGCCATATCCCGTGGTTTACCTTCATCTTGCACCTGCAAATCCTTTTTGATACCCAGGTGTGTCAAATCAATCCTAGATTTTAAGGTATCTTTCGTCTTGCCTTCAATATTAAGAAGTGTGCCGATAATGCTGTCACATATATTTTTCTCAATGTGCATCACATCAAGATTATGCCGCAGATCCAAATCTTTCCAATACTCCAAGTCCCACAAAGTGGACCTGCGGGTAAACAATAATCTCTCTTCTACCCTGCCACACTTCCTTTTCCCGCTACCATTACTAGGATGGTTTCCTGGTGTAATATGCCTGACCTTCTCTAATTCCACTTGCAACTCATCGGCGCTGAGCCTCTTTGGCGCATCATGGTTTTCATGCTTTGCATTGAACACATGTCTTCGGTATTTTCTAGGATGCGGCTTGTGCTTGGCAAGGAAACGGCGGTGTCCAATGTAACAGATCTTGCTAAGTATTGCGTCTGACAGCAGATTCCTGTCACAGCGAACACATGCATTGTAACCATGTGTCATTCACCCTGACATAGTGCCCAAAGCCGGATAATCATGGACGCACCAAATTATAACAGCACGCAGAAAGAAATCAGCTGGTGGGCTGCTTTATAGGTCTCGAGTGAGAACACCCTTCCATAGCTGTTGAAGTTCCTCCACAAGAGGCTCCATGAACAAATCAAAATCCTTTCCAGGACTTCTTGGACCTGGGATGAGCAAGGCCATCATGTAGTTTGATTCTTTGGTGCAGACATTTGGAGGCATGTTGTAAGGGATAACTAGCACTGGCCACATACTATATGTGGTGCTCTGGTGGCCAAATGGGTTAAATCCATCTGAAGCTAAGCCAAGTCTAATGTTTCTCAGGTCAGCAGCAAACTCTTTGTGTTTATCATCGAAGCTTTTCCACTCACTACCATGAGATGGATGGCTCATTACATTCTGATCTCTATACTCCTGGTTCCTAGAATGCCACAGTACATCCTCTCTTGTTTCAGCATCATGAAACAACCTCTGCAATCTTGGTGTAATTGGAAAGTGTCTCAGAACATTATGAGGAATCCTCTTCACAGCATCGCCATCTTTCCATCTTGATGATTTGCATTTCGGGCATTCACTTAAGTTGGCATAATCCTTCCGGAATAGAACACAATTATTCTTACAAACATGGATCATATCATATCCAATTCCAACTACACGAAGGAAATTCTTCATTTTACTGTAGGTGTGTGGCAGCTCAGACGCATCTGGGAAAGATTTGCGGAAAGCAGCCAACATCGCATCGAATGATTTGTTGGTCATCCGCTCAGATGTCTTCACCTGAAGAAAGGTGACCATAGCTGAGAATACTGACAGCTTATTTCCTGGGGTGACAACAACGTTGCATTGTTCCAACATGCGGGCCCATCGTTTTTCTTCTGCAGGTGAAAGTTCACGGAATGCACGAGCATTTCGTAGCATTGTTTCAATGTTGGTCAAACTCACTGGCTCCGCCACCACCACCTCCTCCTCCTCTTCCACCTGAGCATCAGGCGGATCAAGATGGTGATCTGCTGCTTCCACGTAGTCAATAACATTGACGTTCACAGCTTCACCATGATGAACCCACCTAGTATATGTGACCGACATCCCATACAAGTGTACATGATTTTGCACAGTTGACTGGGGTCTTATAACTGAATTCATACAACTGCTACACGGGCAGAGCACATCTCATTTCGGACCACCGTACTCAACTCTGATAAAGTTCGTGAAGTTTTCAACCCCCTCGACATATGCAGCGGAGAATCTTCGAGTAGAAGTTATCCAAGTCCTGTCCATCTGTTACACATACAAATTAGTTCTTCTACTAGATATTACAGGAAAAACATATATGCTTTTTTATGAAGTCCAGAAAAAATACCTAGGTCGATGTCTAAAGCTATGGCAAGATATTTGGATGAGAAGATCTAAGTAACAAAATATATGTAAAGCTAATTCAGCAAACAGATTTGAGTGCCAAATTATGGTAGGCTATTTCAGCAGTCAATGAGGCCGAGCACACAGCCATCGAACTATCGAAGGCCATCGCAACAACAAAGATCGAGTATAAAACGGTGTAGAGCTATTTCACCTAACAGATTGGCTACTAGACCATGGCAATCTACGTCACAATAAATATATGGCAGGATATTTTAGCAACTAATCGGCCTTGGCATGCCATCTCAGCTAAGCAGATTGAGTGCAGAACAGGGCAAGGAAGCTTCTTAAGCAGAGCATATTGACAATAAACTACTTTGGCAAACAGTGAGATTAACAGCATCTATCAGCTAACATTCAGCGCTACATCAACATGAACGGGGCCTTAGTCTAGAATGCGCGTACCGTGGGAGAAGCTGACCGCCTTGCGTCTCCACACGAACGTCGCCAGCGGTGGCGGCACTGACTGCCCTGCGCCTCCACAAGAACGTAGCCAGAGGTGGCGGCGCGGCTAGAGGACGGCAGTCTACGAGAGCGTACTGTGGGAGTGAGACGATCGCCGAGTCGCGGCGCCAACGTATCGCGTGGCTGGGTGGGCGGCTTTGGCGGAGCGAATGGAGTGGAGGGGGACAGGGGGGAGGGGAGTTTGGGGAATATTATTGGCTAGTTGGCCGAAGGGCGTTGAATCGGTTTGGGGGGAATTTTTGGGTGAGGGGGGGGGGAGGATTTTCGCGCGGTGGGCAGGGGGAGTTTGGCGCATGGTCGGTTTCTCCAAGTGCAGTCCCACATGTCAGTGAAGAGGCAAGCCGAAGCGCATTCTGTTTGCGTGTGCCGTGTGCAGGACCGAACGTGTGTGGGGTGCAATGCGACCGCGACAGGAGTACTGTGAGTGTACCGCCTTTTTCCTTTTAAACTAGGTGCTTCGCCCCCCTAAAAAAATTCATTGTTTCGCGCGATCCATCGATACTACTACTAGTAATCCGTTAATCCCGACTAAAACGGCGCGGCCGGGTCTTTTCCCACGCGATATGCTGGGAGGTTGGCTTAGTTGGGTTTTTTAGGACGAGTAATGCTACACCTACGTAATCCCAGTTACGTAATTAATGTAATGTGAAACGTGTGAGCTGTTGATTGTAGATTGGGGGGAGGGAGGGGCCCACCACCATGAAAATCAGGGGAGGAGAGAGAGAGGAAATTTACGTTAACCCTTTCATAGGTTCCCATAGATGTAGAAAGATGTGAAATGCGTGAATGTGTAGTGGACGTACTATTGGAGTGCCTAAGATAATTTTTGTATGTATAGACCCTATGTGTTTATTTTACTTTGCATGTTAGATTTGTCTCGGTTCAATAAAAAGTAGAGTTGGTGATGATGGTGTGCCTGTGATCCTGCAATATAGGCCGTCCGATCTATATCTAACGAATAGGAAGGAAACTATGACAATTTACCCGCACTCCTCTCCACATTTGCAGATAAGGCTTTCCCTCGTTCATCCTTTTCTCCCACAGGATCTTGATCTTCCGTGCAACGCACGGGCATCTTGCTAGCACTCCTACAATATGTATATTATTGTGAAAGTTCATATACATTGGCCTAGATTAATGCAAACACGGCAGATTTTCATTACATTTCGAACTTTTATAGGACAGAAAAATAAAAGAAACCCGACCCTAAACCTATTCTACGGCAGCGACCAACGTCCTCCATGTGCGATCTCTATGTACGGGGGTGGGGTTCAAGATACGAGAAGTGAAGGTGCGGTCTCCGGTGAGGAAGAGTAGAACACGGGATACAGACCGGCCAGTTGGCACACCATGCCCTGCCGCCTCCCATGCCCTACTCATCCTCGAAGGAGTCCCCGACCTCGGCGGTGCCGGACGTTGGACGGCGGCAAGTAGGACACGTGGCTGACGGTGCTCCCGTCGTCGGCCGCCAGCGTGGCCACCGCTTGTGCGGTCGCGTCCACGTCCAGCTACGCCGCTATTGCGTCACGAGAGGCGACTTGAGCGAGGGCGGCGATCACGAGCTTCATCCCTGAAGACAAGCTCTCCCGCAGAGCGTTCGCACTTGCAGTCATGGCGGATGTGGTGCCAGGTAGGAGGACAATGTGCTATGGTGTGGAGGTTAGCTGGGCGTAGCCGCTTTAAGTAGCGCATTCCGGTGAGGCCAAGCGTCCGGGTGCGTCATTAAGTCGCCGGAGTTGGTTCCTCGGGCACCGAGCCTCTTAACGACGACATACGAATGGACGACAAGAATGCGGGCAGCTAGCGCCGGCTGGGAACACACCACGCGACAGCGCGAGGGACGAGGGTGTTGGTGTGCCAGGGTAGTCAGCTGCAGTCGTGGCAACGTTGGAGATGCCCTTTGCTCACATGCGATCCCCGCATGTCATTGAAAAAGCAAGACGACCCGGCATGGTCTCAGGTCCAGAGGATGCAGTTGGCCGCACTACACCACTCCGCGAACGCGTCGCGGCGCCCTGTGCATCCTCGACGAGCCGGGTGTTGGTGTGTGTTTGGATTGTGGCCAAAGTACACCTTACCAAAATTTTGGTCATGACCCAAAGATTGGTCTTTGTTTGGATGGTTGCCATTTTTTTGGCATGCCAATGAACTCTAGCCAACTCTAGTTCATTTTTCTTGCCAATGTCGGCCAAATCATGGGCAACCAATACCTCAACCCAAATTTTGGTCATGACCCAAAGATTGGTCTTTGTTTGGATGGTTGCCATTTCTTTGGCATGCCAATGAACTCTAGCCAACTCTAGTTCATTTTTCTTGCCAATGTCGACCAAATCATGGGCAACCAATACCTCAACCAAAATTTTGGCTACCCAATGCTTTGATGGGGCAACCTTGGGCACAAACCAAACACACCGTTGGTCGTGCCACAGCACAAACGCCACCCTCGGCACACTGAAACCGACCGTGTCTAGCTACGATATGAGCGTGTCGCTCACCGCGGTCGCCGTGTCCAGAGGCGGTGCTGTAGCTGCGCCCCGTTGTTGGCCCCAATGACCCACATGAATGGTTGTCGGTGGCGAGGAGGTCGTGGGCCAACTCCACCATAGGACTAGTCTGCGCTACGTCGTCCCGACGGGTGTGCCCCACATGTCAGTTTCCCTATTTTCCCGGCCATATTCGAGCGTCAGTGCTCCGCGTTGCGCATTAGGCCTTTCACTATGTAGGCCAAGCGAGACAACTTATTGTTTATTTGAGCCGTTCAAGTATAATCATGTGGCATTTGCTTATTTCTCATTCCTCTCCAACCCTCTTCTCCATCGATCATGTCGCCCTCCAGTCGAGTCCATCCTCTCGCATGCCTCATTTGAACATTCCGCCGAGTATCATTCGCATGTACCCACCCTAGTCCTCTTTCAATAGATCTCCGGACTCCGAGATGAAATCGAGAGGGAACGAGTGGGGGTACGTGATACCTAAGGCGGATTCAAAATTTTGAACCGGTGATCATAGCATCCGCAAATCATATATAAAGGGTATTCAATGTTTGTTTCGTTTTTGAACGTACAATATACTCCCTCCTATCCTTTCTAGTTTACATATAAGTTTTATGTGTAGTCAAAGTATCTCTACTTTGATCAAAAAGGTATCAACATTCAACAACGCCCAATCAATATTGTTAGATTCGTACGTACTCCTAGATTTATACTCGAGATGGTTTCCAATTTGACTATTGACAAGATTAATAGTACATGAGATCTATAATGTGAAAATTATATCATTGGAAACTCCTTTCACATACGAATTTGACCGTATGCTTTGTGTAAGTTGCATGTCATATATTATTACTCTAACATTTGGTCAAAGTTAGCCTCGAAAAACGCATTAGACCCTGTATGCTTTGTGTAAGTTGCATGTCATATATTATTACTCTAACATTTGTGTAAGTTGCATGTCATATATTATTACTCTAACATTTGGTCAAAGTAGTATAGTGGAAGTGGATCCTCTGACGTAGGTATCCCTGCCTTACCCTCCCTTTCGGTCACTTATTGGCGGACCCCATGCTTGCTAGGCCCCGCATGCCAGTTACTCAATGGGTTCGGCCACATCAGGGGATCCTCATCCGTAGTATACTCCCTCTGTTTTTATTTACTCTGCATAAAACGGAGGGAGTGGTGGTATAATAAATAACGCGGGCGGGGGAGGGGGAGGGACGTCGGTTTGCTCTCAACCGCGGTCCCACAAGCGAGCGAAAACGCAAGATGAAGCGCGTTCCATTTGGTGAACGACGTGGAGGGTCCAGCGTGACGGGCTGCAACGCGAATGCGACAAGAGCGATGTACAGTCAAAACCGATTGACCGGTCGTCACCGGAACCACTATTCACACCAGAACCTTCGTTGCTCAGCCTATGCCAGCCACTGCCCTAAAACCACACCAAATCTCCAGCCCATTCCCCCACCTTTTGATCCCCTAGCCCGCATCAAGCGTCCCCTAGTTCGCTGGAAAGCCATGGTGCGCCGCAAGATCATTTACTACAAGATGCTGGCGCTGGAGCGCCGCGCAGAAATCGCGGCGGCTGTCGGCGCCACAAACCTCCGTTCCCAAGCTCGCTTTGCGGCGGGCCAATCCCCGACTTCTCTGGAGCCAAGCTACGAGGAGGAGGAAGCCGATCCAATGTTCATGGCGGAGGTCGCGGCGCAGAAGGCCCCCGATGGGTATGAGACGATGGACGTCGACTTCGTGCCGGCGTCCGAGTCCGCCATGGTGCAGGCGGACCAGCAGTTCAACATGGCGATACTAAAGGAGGACCGGGAGGCAGAGGCTCAACTCGACGCGGAGCGTGCATGCCGCTGCTGTCGAGGCTCTCCTGCAGGCGGAACCGGATGTCGTGGATGTGAACCGGGCGGCGGAGGCTCAACTTGAGGCGGAGCGCGCGGATGCCGCTGCCATCGAGGCCCTCCTGCAGGCGGAACCGGGCGTCCTGTACTTGAACCGGGCGGGAGAGGCTCGACTCAACGCAGAGCACGCGGATGCCGCTCTCATCGACGCCCTCCTGCAGGCGGAACCGGATGTCCTGGACTTGAACTGGGCGGCGGAGGCTCGACTCGACGCAGAGCACGCGGATGCCGCTGCCATCGAGGCCCTCCTGCAGGCGGAACCGGACGTCCTCGACTTGAACCGGGCTGTGCTCTCGTCCGTGCAGAGCGCCCGCACGCTCCGCTTGAACGAGTAGCTGGTGGCTGAGGACAACCATGGTGTGGAGACACATGTCGGCAGAGACGGCTGGTTAACACCGGCAGCCAAAGACGACGAGACCATCTCTTTCCGTGAGCAGTGATAGTTTTTCTTTATGTTGTTGTTTTTATGGATCTTTTGCTGTGTAAAAACATATATTTGTTATGCAAGTCACCTGACTTGGGTCAGTCTACCATTTTAGGCGGTTGGATGAATATCCTACGTCTCCTAACCCTTCTTTCCTTCTTCCTCACATCTTCTTCTTCCCCAACAGACCACCGCACGGGCCGTATGGATACTCCCCAACATGCGGTTGGATAAACATACTCTATGAACGAAAATTATGTGTCAGCAATAGGATGGCTGAGTTTGGTTTGTTCACATGTGACATCACGTGTCAGTGAGGGTGCGTTCCCTTGGTTGGGTTTGCGGCGTGCATGAGCGACTGTGTGAGGGTGCGGTGCGACCGCGGCGTGCAGGAGCGACTGTGTGAGGGTGCGGTGTGACCGCGACAGCCATGCGCAAGTGTACCTCCTTCTCATTTTGAAAACTTTAGGCAAGCTTGGCAAAAATGTGTGGCGAAGTTTGGCAATGCAAGGCCTAGACCCAAACAGGATAAGTACGTACGTACTAGGAGTACTAGTGTTAAAAAAGAAAGGTGGGGTTTTCCTTCACGGGATTTAATCGATACAAATCCTCGTTTCACGTGTCAATTAATGCGTATTTTTTTCTCCAAAGACCAAAGAGCTAACCATCTCACTCCTTGTCGCTTGATTAATGCAACACCATGCAAACCAACCTTCTCACTTCCGCATGCATGCACGGGATATTAATGTCCTTGGTTGCTAACCCCATAAATTTTGCGTCGATTAGTGTTAGTGGCCCTTTGCAAATTGTAATTTTGATATACTGGCCTCTTGTACAAAAAATGGAGGTAGTAACTATATTTGACTTCCTTCCCCATCGCGGTGACGTCGACGATATCTTTTTTTGGTGGTTTGGCGAAGTGCGTTCGATGGAGAACACCATTGAGGGAGACCACGGTAAGTCGTTCGCAAGTGCCGCCCGAAAGCCGAGACAACCACCTTATTTGCATCCAGGAAGTCCTTTACTAGTACTCCCTCCGGTCCTTTTTTCTTTGCGTCTAAGGTCAAGCCCGTATACCAAGGAGAGGAGCAATTAGCAAAAAAATGGACTGTTTTGCCCCTGGATTCATCTGAGGAGACCCTGGTTGCATGCGAGATTGGCTCAGACTTTGCATGCATGTCGTCTCTCTCTCTCCCATGTCCATCTCTCTGCACGCATGCGCCTCTCGCTCTCTCTCCTGTTTCTGCATGCAAGCAACTCTCTCTGCCTTGGGAAGATGCGAAGCACATGGGAAAGAGAGATGGGATTACTACAGGCATGCACGCGGTGGAAAGGGATGGAGGGCCCGGTTGGAAAGAGCAGCGAAAAAATGCCAATGCGCAGAGCATTGTGGGGAAAACGAAACTTTCTTAGACGCAGACAAAAAAGGACCGGAGGGAGTACTACTAGGAGTACTAGTGCGGTGAGATGGTTTCTCGAAGAAGACGATGGAGAAGCGGAGTCAGCAAAGAGTGAAATGATGGTTGCTTCGTCCGTGCTTTTGTGATTTGATGCCTCACTGCTTTGTGATTTGTGATAGAAGGGATAGGGGAGTAGACTCTGTGCTCTATATTGTACTACATGCGTCCAAGCATGGGAGAAAGAGGAGAGACATTGCATTTTTCTGTTCCTTCAATCAATCAATCAGGGAGCTTCGGTTCCATCTTTTTGGCTTTGGCAACACCGTCCACAATGGTTCCCACGATGCCAAAAGCTATTTTCACATTTGGCTACACATTGTGGATGCCCTTAACCGTACCACTTGGTTTTGCTCCTATGTTCTATCTATACAAATCTCAATTATATTGATCTAAAAAATTATAGAATCAAGATTAGTAAAAAGGAGGTGATTTTGCCGCGCGGATGGCGGGGGAGGTTTCTTATTTGAGCAATGCTACATCCACGTAATGGTTTACGTAAAGTTACAAACTGATGTGATGTGGGACTATTTGATTGGATTAAAGGAGAGGATTAGGCCCACCCCACCCGAAAATCAGGGGGGCATATATAGATTAGATGGAAAGTATACGTAGTAGCTACGTAGCCCTTTGTAAGTCTAGGATTAGGCTTCTTATTTTCGGAGGACGTTGTCCTGGAGGTGTGCTAACATGCGGTCCCACATGTCAGCGCTTTACCAAGCCGATCCGCGTCCCACATGAGGCAGAACAACGGTAGAAGCAACACGTGGTTAAGTTGAAGAAGATGAGGGAGAAGCGGATTCAGCAACGAGTGAAATTATGGTTGCTTCGTCCCTCCAACTTAACTGCGGGAAAGGTACAACTTTGTGATTTGACGCCTCATTGCTCATTACTACGCCGGCGCCATGACTGGGGTGCTTGATGTCCCGGTAGCTTGATGTCCCACATGTATTCCGGTATGGCACGTGGACCCGGTAGCTTGATGTCCCACATGTCGGCGAAAGGGACTAGAAGATTTATGAAAGCGAGCGCTCCACTCTTACGACGGAGAAGTAGACGACATGACGGCCCAGTGAACTGTCACTTGTACTGTATAGTACTATAGTTTTGCTGTTTCGCATGATCCATCGATACAAACCCGATTAAACAGGAAAGGGCGGGATTTTTCCCGCGCGGTAGATGATACTGACCATACATTACAAAGGCAATTTTAATGTATGCAAACTAAATAATTATAAGTAACAATATGATATCTAGTAAAACTAAAAACACATATGATTTATTGTGTTAGAGTGTAGTAGTAGTGCTGTATTGCATAGTTGTTAGATCTAACATGCGAGAATGTGTAGAGATGTAGTTTTGGAGGGCCTATAGAGAGAAAAGCATAATACGGTCACCGTACTTCAGAATAAGCTGATTACGGTCACTATATACGTTTTGCGGTGATTATGCGGTCACTTGCTCATAGTTCAGCATCAGATTGCACTGTGTTGACCGGCCAAATAGTCTGCGTGGTGCCATGTTGACTAGCTAAATTGAACACGTTCCTTGTGGGTCCCACCTGTCAGTTCGCATAGGCAAAAGGTCAGATAAACACAAATTTGCGCAGGCGCGACAAGGCTCCAACCCATGCGTGGGAATCACTTGGTTGTGTATGTGTCTGTCTGGGCCTGATGTGTGCGCATGCATGTGTAGGTTGAACACTTGAGCATGAGAGTGTGTGTTGGTCGTGTGGTGTACTGGTGTGTGCATGCATGCATGCGTGTGTGCGTGTGAGTGTTGCGTGCGTGCGTGTGAGTGTTGCGTGCGTGCGTGGCTGCGTGTGTACGTGTGAGTGTTGCGTGCGTGCGTGGGTGCATGTGTTTGTGTGAGTGTTGCGTGGATGCAGTTCGTGTGCATGCGTGCATGTGTGTATAATCACCACACTAGCTCCTGTGTGTTAAAATAGACGGCTCAGCATACCAATACAAGGTCACCTTGTCCGCTGTGGCCGCGGTCATGACTTCGAACCATCGTCCAAATATTTTTTTGTCGTTTGTTTTCATTCTTACTAGCAAGATGCCCGTGCGTTGCACGTAACATCAAGATGCATTTGTATGACTTGTTTATCTTGTGAGAGAAAAGGATGAACGAGGGAAGGCCTTATTTGCAAATGTGGAGAGGTGTGTGGGTACCTTTTTGCAAAATTGCCATAGTTTCTTTCCTATCCGTCAGATATAAATCAGACGGCCTATATTGCAGGATGGCAGGCACACCATCATCACCAACTCTGTTTTTTATAAGAGTGTATTTTATGTATTTTATAAGAGTGTAGATGTAGTGTAGATACAAGTCAACAGGTGCGCACGATGGTAGTGAGATAATGTGATGCAACACTAGAGGTGCCACGTGGAGCGTTTAACTGGTCAACTAGTCATGTCATGAGCAAATACAGAGTTGTACGGTGAGCCCGTGAATGTATAATAACCACTAAATGTAAATGGTGACCGTAATGAGTGAATTCTGAAGTCTAATGTACGTATCGTGCTTTCGCTTCAAATACAATGATCGTCATTGCATATATCGCGAGAGAAAGATGAAACATGCGTGAATTTTCTGGGGGCTTACTGTTAGAGGACCTGGAGATAGTTTTGTGTGCATACGTGAAAGGGGCATGCAGGGGGGTATGCGATGGAGAGAGATGCTCTTCGTTTCTCTTTATTATGACTAACTTTGTATATAGTAGAAAAATATACAAATTCACAGTGCGGAATAAATATCATTGTGGGCACCATGCAATGCAAATTAGCATTCGTACTCCTCCATATAACTTTGTAATGTTGTATATATGTAGAAACTCTAAAATAATTTTTTGGCCACACTTTATTCAAAAGGAATGTTGTATGCGAAATAAACGTGAAGAGAGGGCTTTTTAGATTAATGGGGTATGTGATGTAACATGTGTGAATGTGTAGTTGATGCATTTGGCGGGGCCTAGAGAGGTATGTGTGTGTATTACGTATTCGGGAGAGGCATGGATAGAGGGCTGGCGGGGGGGGGGGGCGTGGGACAGATAGCACGAGAAATGAGAGTGGTCTAGAGAGAGAGGAATATGACATCATGACAAGAGATTCCATTCCCTTGAGTGTGTATATGTAAGGGGGGAGAGAATAGAGGCACCAGGAGAAATTTTCTGTGTGTGTGTGGTGTTTGTGTTTGTGTTGGTATGTGTGGGTGTGAGAAGATAATGAGACGTGGGGGCAGAGGGTGTGTCACCGCGTGAGGTCCGGTGGGTCAAGGTGAGGCCCTTCGTTCGGTTCCGTCCTGCGCCACATTGGTCGGCCCGTGACGCATTTAGGAAGACCCATGGATGACTAGTCGTACAAGACAAAGATAGTAGAATTGTGAAGGACTCTGTGTCCACTGACAAAGCCGGCTAGGATTTGTAACCCTAGGTTCTCGGACTAAGGTAACCCCTTTATCTCTGATATTACTATTCATCCAACCTAACTTTAAGGGGCATCCTACAGAATGCTCTGGTAGAATCATACTCGTCGATTAGGAAGAGAGGTGTGAGACAATGCGTGAGAGACAGGCGTAAAGATAATGTGCGTACATGAGATGCGTAGGCAGGTCCATGTATATAAAAAGGGTCGATGAGGATTGTGCATGTGTATGTTTGCGAGAGGAAGAGTGCTTGTGATAAAGGTTAGTGGAAACCGTTGTAAATGGTTACGAGAGGGAGGGAGGGTTATATCTAGAGCATGTGTGCAAGAAAGACACCTTGGGAGAGAGTGTGTGAGCATGTGTGAGAGACCACCGATGGAGAGTGAAACTACACGTAAAAGACTGCTCTACACATTGATTAAAGATATAAATTGTATCCAAATATTAGTATGGGATCATGATATTTGCAATTCACGTAAGGAGCAGTCATTGATCCATCAGACATCTAGATTCTATCGAATTTGAGCATGTCTATGTTATTATTCGACACAATTGGTCCACATAGTTAGTATTTTGAACTCCAGACAATGCATCGCTTTAGCAATCGAATATAAACGTGAGCATAGTTCATGTTGTGTGTAAAGCACATTATACATACGAAAGTTACACAACGGACATTATAAATAGCTACCTATGAACTAGCATACATTTGAATTCAACTTAAGGTGGTTTAAAAAAATCGAATTCAACATGAAGTCCATTCAATTATTTGAATTTGATATCATGGCATTTGTAAACCATACCTAAATTATGGGGGCACCAATCTTTGCTCTGATTTTGTACATAATAGCATATGTAGTCGTGTACAAAATAGATTCAAATTTAGCTCCTCCATTCCAAAATAATCGTAGTTATAGGATTTTCAAGTGTCAAAATTTCAAAAAGAAGCGGATAATTTAATGAGGTTTTCAAACATACAAGGTCAAATATAACGTTGTCTATTTAGGTCAATCCTCATAGTTCAAGAGTACTCTAAACGTGAATGCTTGTGTTTCAAAATTTCGAACGAAGCGCCAAAGGAACCTCTACTTGCCCGAAACCGCGTGAGACCAATGTTTGGTAGTACAAGGAAATTACTTTTCTAATAACCCCGACCCGTGAAACCTACCGGCCCGACGTCCAAAGGTCTAAACCGGGGTAGGTTTGTAGCTTCATCTAGACGCCACGCAACCGCATCCGAAAAACATTCATACACAATGGCCGCCTAAGCACACACGCGTGCGGCCTAAATCGCTCCCGCCCACTATTTGGGGCACCTGGGATTACCATCCTACCCCCGACCCGCAGTAGGTCCGAAATTTAAGAGGGGGGAAAAGTCTGTACTTTCCACAAATTTCAAACAAGCGCGTCCCATCTTCTGTTCAAAAAAGATAAAAACAAGCGCGTCCCAGACCGAAACATGGTTCCCCCACCCGTTCGATTACCCATTCGTACTCCGTGGGCGCCAAAACTACCTCTCCACCAGCCGTGAAACCCCGGCGTCCTCCGTCCGCCACCCCAACCCACCCATCAACCGCCGCCCTCCTCCATCACGCCAGAGCCGATACCCCAACGTCGTCGTCCACCGCAACCTCAACCGCAACGCCCTCCATGGCTAGTAGTTGAAGCCAAGGCCGAGCCGTCCGTACCCAAGCCAGTTCAACCACGCCGTCCTACGCCTCACCGCTGCCGCTCCAACTTCGCCACCCTCCACCGCACCGGAGCTTTTCTTGCTACGCCGTCCTTCGCCGCCTCAGATCTGCTTCCCCTCCGCCAACATACGGCAACAGCAACACAGTCAACAATTTGGCCATGGGTTCATCCAGGCCTGCACCCTCCAGAACATCGGTTTCCCTGGTAAAAAGAAGAAGATCGGCACGACATGTGGAGGTGACCACACCGGCAACTGAAAAAGGTACTCCTCTTCCCTTATTCGTGCAAATCTTATGTCTCTGCTTGCACGGTATTCATCCCATAGAAGACACTAGTTGGCCACTTCTTCTTGATACTAGATGTTCCTAGTAACTCGCGATGCACAAGGTTGTTGGGCAACGTAGCAGAAATTCAAAATTTTCCTACGTGTCACCAAGATCTATCTATGGAGAAACCAGCAACGAGGGGAAGGAGAGTGCATCTACATACCCTTGTAGATCGCTACACGGAAGCGTTCAACTGAACGGGGTTGATGGAGTCGTACTCGTCGTGATTCAAATCACCGATGATCCTAGTGCCGAACGGACGGCACCTCCGTGTTCAACACACGTACAGCCCGGTGACGTCTCCTACGCCTTGATCCAGCAAGTGGAGAAGGAGAGGTTGGGGAAGACTCCATCCAGCAGCAGCACGACGGCGTGGTGGTGGTGGAGGAGCGTGGTACTCCAGTAGGGCTTCTCCAAGCACCGCGAGATATGAGGAGAAAGAGAGGTAGGGCTGCACCAGGGAGAGGTCAAGAACTCATGTGTGTTGGGCAGCCCAAACCTCAAGTATATATAGGGGGAGGGGAGGGGCTGCGCCCCCACCTAGGGTTCCCTCCCTAGGGGTGGCGGAAGCCCCCAGATCCCATCTGGGTGGCGGCCACAAGGGGAGAGGGGGAGGCGCACCTGGGGTGGACCTTAGGGCCCATCTGCCCTAGGGTTTGCCCCCCTTCCCTCTTGGAGGCGCCTTGGGCCCTTGTGGGGGGGCGCACCAACCCACCTGGGGCTGGTCCCCTCCCACACTTGGCCCATGTAGCCCTCCGGGGCTTGTGGCCCCACTTGGTGGACCCCCGGGACCCTCCCGGTGGTCCCGGTACGTTATCGATAAACCCCGAAACTTTTCCGGTGACCAAAACAGGACTTCCCATATATAAATCTTTACCTCCGGACCATTCCGGAACTCTTCGTGACGTCCGGGATCTCATCTGGGACTCCGAACAATACTTGATAACCACGTATATCTATTCCCTATAACCCTAGCGTCATCGAACCTTAAGTGTGTAGACCCTACGGGTTCGGGAAACATGCAGACATGACCGAGATAACTCTCTGGTCAATAACCAACAGCGGGATCTGGATACCCATGTTGGCTCCCACATTTTCGACGATGATCTCATCGGATGAACCACGATGTCATGGACTTAATCAATCCCGTATACAATTCCCTTTGTCTAGCGGTACGATACTTGCCCGAGAATCGATCGTCGGTATCCCGATACCTTGTTCAATCTCGTTACCGGCAAGTCTCTTTACTCGTTCCGTAACACATCATCCCATGATCAACTCCTTGATCACATTGTGCACATTATGATGATGTCCTACCGAGTGGGCCCAGAGATACCTCTCCGTTTACACGGAGTGACAAATCCCAGTCTCGATTCGTGCCAACCCAATAGACACTTTTGGAGATGCCTGTAGTGTACCTTTATAGCCACCCAGTTAAGTTGTGACGTTTGGCACACCCAAAGCACTCCTACGGTATCCGGGTGTTGCACAATCTCATGGTCTAAGGAATTGGTACTTGACATTAGAAAAGCTTTAGAATACGAACTACATGATCTTGTGCTAGGCTTAGGATTGGGTCTTGTCCATCACATCATTCTCCTAATGATGTGATCCCGTTATCAACGACATCCAATGTCCATGGTCAGGAAACCGTAACCATCTATTGATCAACGAGCTAGTCAACTAGAGGCTTACTAGGGACATGGTGTTGTCTATGTATCCACACATGTATCTGAGTTTCCTATCAATACAATTTAGCATGGATAATAAACGATTATCGTGAACAAGGAAATATAATAATAATCAATTTATTATTGCCTCTAGGGCATATTTCCAACAGTCTCCCACTTGCACTAGAGTCAATAATCTAGTTCACATCGATATGTGATTAGCACTCAAGGTCACATCCCCATGTGACTAACACCCAAAGAGTTTACTAGAGTCAATAATCTAGTTCACATTACCATGTGATTAACACTCGATGAGTTCTGGGTTTGATCATGTTATGCTTGTGAGAGATGTTATAGTCAACGGGTCTGAATCTTTCAGATCTGTGTGTGCTTTACAAATCTCTATGTCATCTCCTAGATGCAGGTACCACGTTTTATTTGGAGCTATTCCAAATAACTGTTCTAATATACGAATCCAGTTTACTACTCAGAATAATCTGGATTAGTGTCAAAGGTTGCATCGGCGTAACCCTTTATGACGAACTCTTTTACCACCTCCATAATCGAGAAAATTCCTTAGTCCACTAGTTACTAAGGATAACTTTGACCGCTGTCCTATGATCCATTCTTGGATCACTCTTGTACCCCTTGACTGACTCATGGCAAGGCACACTTCAGGTGCAGCACACAGCATAGCATACTGTAGAGAGCCTATGACAAAAGCATAGGGGACGACCTTCGTCCTTCCTCTTTCTTCTGCCGTGGTCGAGCTTTAAGTCTTAACTTCATACCTTACAACTCAGGCGAGAACTCCTTCTTTGACTGATCCATCTTGAACACCTTCAAGATCATGTCAAGGTATGTGCTCATTTGAAAGTACCATTAAGCGTTTTGATCTATCCTTATAGATCTTGATGCTCAATGTTCAAGTAGCTTAATCCAGGCTTTCCATTGAAAAACACTTTCCAAATAACCCTATATGCTTTCCAGAAATTCTATGTCATTTCTGATCAACAATATGTCAACAACATATATTCATCAGAAATTCTATAGTGCTCCCACTCACTTCTTTGGAAATACAAGTTTCTCATAAACTTTGTATACACCAAAATTCTTTGATCATCTCATCAAAGCATACATTCCAACTCCGAGATGCTTACTCCAGTCCTTAGAAGGATTGCTGGAGCTTTGCATACTTATTAGCATCTTTCAGGATTGACAAAACCTTCTGGTTTTATCACATACAACCTTTCCTCAAGAAAATCATCGAGGAAACAATGTTTTGACATCCTATCTGCAAGATTTCATAAATAATGCAGTAATCGCTAATATAATTCCAACAAACTCTTAGCATCGCTACGAGTGAGAAAGTCTCATCGTAGTCAACTCCTTGAACTTGTCGGAAAACATCTTAACGACAAGTCGAGCTTTCTTAATGGTGATACTTACCATCATTGTCCGCCTTCCTTTTTAAAATCCATATGTACCTAACAGCCTTACGACCATCAAGTAGTTCTTCCAAAGTCTACACTTTGTTTTCATATATGGATCCTCTCTCGGATTATATGTCCTCGAGCCATTTTGGAATCCAGGCCCACCATCGCTTCTCCATAGCTCGTAGGTTCATTGTTGTCTAGCAACATGACTTCCAAGACAGGATGTACCACTCTGAAGTAGTACGCATCCTTGTCATCCTATGAGGTTTGGTAGTGACTTGATCTGAAGTTTCATGATCACTATCATAAGCTTCCACTTCAATTGGTGTAGGTGCCACAGGAATAACTTCCTGTGCCCTGCCACACACTAGTTGAAGAGACGGTTCAATAACCTCATCAAGTCTCCACCATCCTCCCACTCAATTCTTTTGAGAGAAACTTTTCCTCGAGAAAGGACCCGATTCTAGAAACAATCCCTTATTGCTTTCAAATCTGAGACAGGAGGTATACCCAACTGTTTTGGGTGTCCTATGAAGATGCATTTATCCGCTTTGGGTTCGAGCTTATCAGGCTGAAACTTTTTCACATAAGCATCGCAGCCCCAAACTTTTAAGAAATGACAACTTAGGTTTCTCTAAACCATAGTTCATACGGTGTCATCTCATCGAAATTACGTGGTGCCCTATTTAAAGTGAATGTGGTTGTCTCTAATGCCTAGCCCATAAACTATCATGGTAATTCGATAAGAGACATCATGGTATGAATCATATCCAATAGGGTGCAGTTATGATGTACGGACACACCATCACACCATGGTGTTCCTGGCTGTATTGGTTGTGAAACAACTTCCACAATGTCTCAATTCTGTGCCAAACTCGTAATTCATATATTCATCTCTATGATCATATCATAGATATTTTATCCTCTTGTCACGACAATCTTTCAACTTCACCCTGAAATTACTTGAACCTTTCAATAATTCAGACTAGTGATTCATCAAGTAAATATACTCAACATCTACTCAAATCATCTATGAACTAAGAACATAACGATATCCACTACACGCCTCAGCACTCATTAGACTGCGCACATCAAGATGTATTACTTCCAACAAGTTGCTTTCTTGTTCCATCTTACTGAAAACGAGGCTTTTCAGTCATCTTGCCCATGTGGTATGATTTGCATGTCTCAAGTGATTCAAAATCAAGTGAGTCCAAACGATCCATCTGTATAGAGTTTCTTCATGCATATCTACCAACAAACATGGTTCGCATGTCTCAATCCTTTCAAAAATGAGTGAGTCCAAAGATCCATCAACATGGAGCTTCTTCATGCGTTTTATACCAATATGACTCAAATTGAAGTGCCACATTTGTGTGGTACTATCGTTACTATCTTATACCTTTGGCATGAAAATGTGTATCACTACGATCGAGATTCAATAAACCATTCATTTTAGGTGCAAGACCATTGAAGGTATTATTCAAATAAACAGAGTAACCATTATTCTCCTTAAATGAATAACCGTATTGCGATAGACATAATCCAATCACGTCTATGCTCAACGCAAACACCAATCTCGATGGTAGAGGGAGCGTGCGATGCTTGATCACATCAAGCTTGGGAAAAACTTCAAACACATATCGCCAGCTCACCTTTAGCTAGTCTCCGTTTACTCCGCAACCTTTTATTTCGAGTGTACTAACACTTAGCAACCGAATCGGTATCTAATACCATGGTGCTACTAGGAGTACTAGTAAAGTACACACTAACACAATGTATATCCAATATACTTCTATCGACCTTGCCAGCCTTCTCATCTACCAAGTATCTAGGGTAATTCTGCTCCAGTGGCTGTTCCCCTTATTACAGAAGCACTTAGTCTCGGGTTTGGGTTCAACCTTGGGTTTCTTCACTAGAGCAGCAGCTGATTTGCCGTTTCATGAAGTATCCCTTCTTGCCCTTGCCCTTCTTGAAACTAGTGGTTTCACCAACCATCAACAATTGATGCTCCTTCTTGATTTCTACTTTTGTGGTGTCAAACATCGCGAATATCTCAAGGGTCATCATATATGTCCCTGATATATTATAGTTCATCACGAAGCTCTAGCAGCTTGGTGGTAATGACTTCGGAGAAACATCACTATCTCATCTGGAAGATCAACTCCCACTTGATTCAAATGATTTTTGTACTCAGACAATCTGAGCATAAGCTCAACAATTGAGCTTTTCTCCCTTAGTTTGCAGGCTAAGAAAAATCATCGGAGGTCTTATACCTCTTGACATGGGCACGAGCCTGAAATCCCAATTTCATTCCTTGGAACATCTCATATGTTCTGCGATGTTTCAAAAACGTCTTTGGTGCCTCAATTTTAAACCATTTAGCATTACGCACTGAACTATCATGTAGTCATCAAAACGTGTATGTCAGATGTTCGCAACATCCACAGACGATGTTCGAGGTTCAGCACACTGAGCGGTGCATTAAGGACATAAGCCTTCTACTGTCTGCATAATTGCTACTATCAACTTTCAACTAATTTTTCTCTAGGAACATATCTAAATAGTAGAACTAAAGCGCGAGCTATGACATAATTTGCGAAGACCTTTTGACTATGTTCAGGATAATTAAGTTCATCTTATGAACTCCCACTCAGATAGACATCCCTCTAGTCATCTAAGTGATTACATGATCCGAGTCAACTAGGCTGTGTCCGATCATCACGTGAGACGGACTAGTCAACATCGGTGAACATCTTCATGTTGATCGTATCTACCATACGACTCATGCTCGACCTTTCGGTCTCTTGTGTTCCGAGGCCATGTCTGTACATGCTAGGCTCGTCAAGTCAACCTAAGTGTTTTGCATGTGTTCCGAGGCCATGTCTGTACATGCTAGGCTCGTCAACACCCGTTGTATTCGAACATAAGAACCTATCACACCCGATCATCACGTGGTGCTTCGAAATGACGAACTTTCGCAATGGTGCACAGTTAGGGGGGACACTTTCTTGAAATTTTAATGAGGGATCATCTTATTTACTACCGTCGTTCTAAGCAAATAAGATGTATAAACATGATAAACATCACATGCAATCAAATAGTGACATGATATGGCCAATATCATATTGCTCCTTTTGATCTCCATCTTCGGGGCTCTATGATCATCATCGTCACCGGCATGACACCATGATCTCCATCATCATGATCTCCATCATCATGATCTCCATCATTGTGTCTCCATGAAGTTGTCTCGCCAACTTATTACTTCTACTACTATGGCTACCGGTTAGCAATAAAGTAAAGTAATTACATGGCGTTGTTCAATGACACGCAGGTCATACAATAAATAAAGACAACTCCTATGGCTCCTGCCGGTTGTCATACTCATCGACATGCAAGTCATGATTCCTATTACAAGAACATGATCAATCTCATACATCACATATCATTCATCATATTCTTCTTGGCCATATCACATCACATAGCATACCCAGCAAAAACAAGTTAGACGTCCTCTAATTGTTGTTTGCATGTTTTACGTGGCTGCTATGGGTTTCTAGCAAGAACGTTTCTTACCTACGCAAAAACCACAACGTGATATGCCAATTGCTATTTACCCTTCATAAGGACCCTTTTCATCGAATCCGATCCGACTAAAGTGGGAGAGACAGACAACCGCTAGCCACCTTATGCAACTAGTGTATGTCAGTCGGTGGAACCAGTCTCACGTAAGAGTACGTGTCAGGTCGGTCTGGGCCGCTTCATCCCACAATGCCGCCAAATCAAGATTGGACTAGTAACGGTAAGCATATTGAACAAAATCAACGCCCACAACTACTTTGTGTTCTACTCGTGCATAGAAACTACGCATAGACCTAGCTCATGATGCCACTGTTGGGCAACATAGCAGAAATTCAAAATTTTCCTACGTGTCACCAAGATCTATCTATGGAGAAACCAGCTACGAGGGGAAGGAGAGTGCATCTACATACCCTTGTAGATCTCTACGCGGAAGCGTTCAAGTGAACGGGGTTGATGGAGTCGTACTCGTCGTGATTCAAATCACCGATGATCCTAGTGCCGAACGGACGGCACCTCCGTGTTCAACACACGTACAGCCCGGTGACGTCTCCTATGCCTTGATCCAGCAAGGGGAGAAGGAGAGGTTGGGGAAGACTCCATCCAGCAGCAGCACGACGGCGTGGTGGTGGTGGAGGAGCGTGGTACTCCAGTAGGGCTTCGCCAAGCACCGCGAGATATGAGGAGAAAGAGAGGTAGGGCTGCTCCAGGGAGAGGTCAAGAACTCATGTGTGTTGGGCAGCCCAAACCTCAAGTATATATAGGGGGAGGGGAGGGGCTGCGCCCCCACCTAGGGTTCCCTCCCTAGGGGTGGCGGCAGCCCCCAGATCCCATCTGGGTGGCGACCACAAGGGGAGAGGGGGAGGCGCACCTGGGGTGGGCCTTAGGGCCCATCTGCCCTAGGGTTTGCCCCCCTTCCCTCTTGGAGGCGCCTTGGGCCCTTGTGGGGGGGGGCGCACCAGCCCACCTGGGGCTGTTCCCCTCCCACACTTGGCCCATGTAGCCCTCCGGGGCTTGTGGCCCCACTTGGTGGACCCCCGGGACCCTCCCGGTGGTCCCGGTACGTTACCGATAAACCCCGAAACTTTTCCGGTAACCAAAACAGGACTTCCCATATATAAATCTTCACCTCTGGACCATTCCGGAACTCCTCGTGACGTCCGGGATCTCATCGGGACTCCGAACAATATTCGGTAACCACGTATATCTATTCCCTATAACCCTAGCGTCATCGAACCTTAAGTGTGTAGACCCTACGGGTTCGGGAAACATGCAGACATGACTGAGATAACTCTCTGGTCAATAACCAACAGCGGGATCTGGATACCCATGTTGGCTCCCACATGCTCCATGATGATCTCATCGGATGAACCACAATGTCATGGACTTAATCAATCCCGTATACAATTCCCTTTGTCTAGCGGTACGATACTTGCCCGCGATTCGATCGTCGGTATCCCGATACCTTGTTCAATCTCGTTACCGGCAAGTCTCTTTACTCATTCCGTAACACATCATCCCGTGATCAACTCCTTGATCACATTGTGCACATTATGATGATGTCCTACCGAGTGGGCCTAGAGATACCTCTCCGTTTACACGGAGTGACAAATCCCAGTCTCGATTCGTGCCAACCCAATAGACACTTTCGGAGATACCTGTAGTGTACCTTTATAGCCACCCAGTTACGTTGTGACGTTTGGCACACCCAAAGCACTCCTACGGTATCCGGGTGTTGCACAATCTCATGGTCTAAGGAAATGATACTTGACATTAGAAAAGCTTTAGCATACGAACTACATGATCTTGTGCTAGGCTTAGGATTGGGTCTTGTCCATCACATCATTCTCCTAATGATGTGATCCCGTTATCAATGACATCCAATGTCCATGGTCAGGAAACCGTAACCATCTATTGATCAACGAGCTAGTCAACTAGAGGCTTACTAGGGACATGGTGTTGTGTATGTATCCACACATGTATCTGAGTTTCCTATCAATACAATTCTAGCATGGATAATAAACAATTATCATGAACAAGGAAATATAATAATAATCAATTTATTATTGCCTCTAGGGCATATTTCCAACAAAGGTTTCTCCTCATATACTATTTCACCTTATCTAGAGGTCCGTCACCCCCCTGAATTTCAATTTCTGGCCAGTTGATTCCCAATTAACGGAAGCATTCCCCAGCGTAACAGGCGCTAGTACACCTATTACACCGGGGAAGCATCGCCTTGGTGTTTATCTTAGGGGCGTGCGCGGCCTAGAGCTACTGGCGCCCGATCTGGAGGTCGGCAAGGATTAAAGGGATGGCCTGGGGGCGCTGCCAAGCACGGCGGTGGTGTGAGGTCGATGGGAGGGCGGGGCAGCGGAGGCAGGGGTCTGGGCCGGTGGTCACTGGCGGTTCGAGAAAGATCGTCAACAGTGACTGGCGGGAGGTAGACGAAGGCCATCTGCCCGTTCCTTATAGATCAGACGGTTCATTAAAAAAATCGACTGACCTATTTATTTTCAGTCGACTGTTATCTTAGATATGACCACATGTGGTGGTGTGCTGGAGGAGTACCTGCATTTCCTGTGCTCATATATTACAAAATCATACGGAGTAGAATCTAATTTTGTTTGCCATGCAATGTTGTAGAGCTATCATATGTCTCCTGTCATTTATTTTTTAGCCACCTGCTATCTGCTACTTTTACAGTGCACTAGTTCTGCACACACTTCACCCTTAGTCTCACTATTGTGTTTTTATGAAAGGGTATTTCAGACTCTGCTGCCATGAGAGAAGCCAAAAAGAAAAGAGAGAAGTCGCTCTAGCTTCGTATGCGGGTAGGCAAGACACGTTACAGCGCTATAAAGGGTGTAGTGTCAGCAGATGGAGACGGTAAACTTAGCTCTGGAGTTGATGACATTGCTCGGAATGAACCACCATCCCAGGTGCTTGCTTTAACTTCGCGGTGTCATATGTGGTTGCATGTTCCATATGGTGTCTAGCATGTATTCGAAAGGCCGAAGTCGGTAAGATAAGGAAAGATATTTTTTTTACATGAACCACCATCCCGTGAGCACCAGAAGACAAATAGCTAGTCAGGGCACTGGCCGAGCCAGTGACAAGCCCAACAAAGATAGGCATCACCTGGAAGACAACTAAAAAGCTGCGATGTTGGCGAAGCAGCCTGCCTCCCACCAGGCTCTCAGGTCCTAGATGATCATGCTCACCACTCCAACCGGATGTGTAGCTTGTATTGCTTCCAATTTGGTTAAATTGCATCTGCTTAGCTTACACATTATACCTTTGAATATGACATGCCTTTCTGTTTTTGGTACATACTAGTACATCTGTGTATTAACCATGTTCTTACATCAAACTAATGTTCTTGTGTATCCCTCATCAATCACTTATGACGAGGCAGGCAGTCAAGGGGACTACTCCTCATTTAAAGAATGCAACGTCAGCCTCCCGACATGATTCTCAAGAAATAGAAATGCTAGATGAAGATAGTGAGTGAACGTAGCTCTGTAGTTGATTACAGCATTTCCCCTACACTAGCATCGAAGGTGCTTGCTCTAACTTGGCAGCGTGATATGTGGTTGCATGTTGCATATGGTGTCTAGATTGTAATTCTTCCAATCTGGTTAAACTGCATGTGCTAGTCTGCTTAGCTTATAAATTATACCTGTTAATGTGACATGCCTTCCTGTATTTAGTACATAGTACATCTGTCTATTAAGCATGTCCTTACATAAAACTATTGTTTTTTTGTATCCCGCATCAATCAACATGACGAGACACCTTTAGTATATGCAGTGCGATATTAGTTGCATCTTTCATATGATTTATAGCATGCGCTGCTTCTAATTTGTTGAAATTCCATTTATGATGGGATGCTTTTAACTTGGCAGAGTCATATTGGTTGCATCTTTCATGTGGTGTCTAGCTTGCATTGCTTCTTATTTGCTGGAATGGTTTCTGCTTAGTTTACACAAACAGTTGTGAACATGCCATGCCGTCCTGATTTTCGTACATATTCCATCCTGGTATCATGTGTTTGCCTTACATCAAAGTAGTGATTGTCAGTATCATGCATGAATGAGTTCTGAAGAGAGAATTTTATTGCTTTTTCTTGTTGGATTTACTTGACAATTCAAAATCAATAAAGCGGAAGGAAGTTAGCAAGGCAGCGGATAAAGGTGCTCCTTTCGAATGGAGGGCCTCTACAGTTTCTACTCCTCCACACGCCCAAGATGATTTCCAAGACAACACATGCATAGACACTCAACAAAGCTGTGTTTATGATGAGCACGTCTCCCCTAGTGCAGCATCACCGGTGCTCCCTCTAACTTGGCACTGTTATATGTGGTTGCATGTTATGTGTGATGTCTAGCTTGTATTGCTTCTAATTTTGTTGAATTCCATCTGCTTACTTTACACATTATACTTGAATAAGACACGTGTTCCTGTTTCTAGAACATACAATATCTATCTATCACACCATGTTCTTACATCAAATTACTACTATTGTGTAAACTGCAACAATCACTTATCATAAGACACGTTTGATTTTGAAGTGTGATATAGGTTACATCTCACATTCTTTTCTAGCTTGTACTACTAATTTGTTGAAATGACACTTATGACGAGACAGTTTTAAATTGGTAGAGTGATATTCGTTGCATCTTTCATATGGTGTCTAGCTTTCATTGCTTCTAATTTGTTGAAATGCCTTCTCCTTAGTTTACACATCATAAGCTGTGAATACGCAATGCTGTGAATATGCAATGGCACTAATGACGAGAGACCTCTAACATGGTAGTGTGATGTTGTTTGCATCTTGCATATGATTTATTTCTTGTACTGCTTCACATTTGTTTAAACGCCATTTATGATGAGACACTGTTAACTTGGCAGAGCGATATTTGTAGCATCTTTCATATGGTGTCTAACTTCCATTGCATTGCTTCTAATTTGGTGAAATGTCTTCTTCTTAGTTTGCACATCATAGTTATGGTTATCTCTTCCGTCATGTTTTCATACATATTACATCCTCCTATCATGTGGTTGTCTAACATCAAATTTCAGTTCGTCTGCATCACGCATCAATTTGTTTTGAAGAACTAAATTGTTATTCCTTATTCTCGTCGGCTTGACTTAACATGGCACAGAGAAAGAGGAAGAAACACAGAATGGAAGGGAAGGAGAAGCAGATGAATCCTGCAGATTCTGCTGGTACTGATGGTGCAATAGAAGGTCAAAGTCCAGCGGAAAATTCTACAAACACGGCATCCCATGCTACATGAGTTGCAAAAAATCCAAACAGAAACAAATAGCTGCCACCAAACAAGCAAAGACAGCCCTAGTTCTCGCAACACCTACCACAGTACTACCAGCTGCACGACTTACTCGTGCGTCAACTGAGCTAGCAGCACGTTCCCAAGATCCCTTACCACCTGACACTACTTCCCAAGCACTCTTGACACAAGACGAGTTGGCAATATCAGATGAACCTTGTGAGCTTCAATAGCAAGAAGGTAGTTGCTGGAGTCAAGTTACAGTTGCATGCTTCTTTATATGTAGTCTCACAGTTTGATGTACACTAACACTTCCTATGTTCGTTGTTGGACTAGCACCTAGGCGCAAGAGTAAACAAACATCAGGGATAATGCTTGATAGGTTAACTAAATCTAGAGGAGGAAGAATGGAGATCCGTTTTGAGGCAGGTTTAAAAAGGCCACGTGATGCTACAGAGTCAGCCAAGTTAGTATCAGAGGCAGCGGTTGCCGTTAGGTGTCATGTACGTATCCTCCCAACATGGATTCAGTACAGGAATGACAAAGACGAAACCCAGTTCAACACCTTCCTCGACCATTTATCTGTAAGTATGGTTATGTATGGAAACTAGTAATATCGTCTTGCTCTGTCCCATACTTTCTAGGTTGCTGATAATGAGACTCCCATAATTTTCAACAGATGAGGTTCAAGTTGGATAGCCAAGATGATGCAACCAGACAAGCTTGCACCCATGTTTTCAAGTCTGCTTTGTGACAGTATCGGTATAACTTGAGGAAAACTCACTTTGAAGGCAAGGCTAATAGTGAACTTTCCCAAACATCTCCAGTGGAAAATATGTCGGATGAAGACTGGAGGGGCCTTGTTAAACACTGGTCTGATCCAAAGTATCAGGTACATTATATATATGTGATCAGATCACATGTTGAAGTCCTATTTACGCATGTGCCACACAAATCTATATTCTTGTAGGTGAATTGTGCAAAGAACAAGGCCAACCGTACGAAAGTGAAATTCCAACAGATGACAGGATCTCGTAGCTATATTGCACACTGCGAGGCTCTTGTAATTACCTGCTGTTTCCCTCTTTTCGCTGTAACATATTATCAGATCTATATTGACTTGTTCGAAATGCAGAGGAAAGCCCGCAAGGACCAAAAAGTACCTGAACCAAATGCTATGGAAATCTTCAAGGACTGTCACACCAGCAAGAAGGGCATGACTACACTAGTCAAAGATGTTGTTGTAAGTCCTTAATCCTCATGCCTTTTAACTACTACTTACTCTGACTTGTGCCTTGAACTGCAAGGTTTGCAGCCAATGTCTATTACTCTTTTTCAATTTTATACACAATTGTCTTAGCGTATCATTGCACCTTACAAGGTTTAAAAGAGAGGAGTGATGTTCCTTTGATCTTGACCCGCAATCTAGTTCCGTGCTGGACTTGCCCACACAATGTTACAATTGTTGTTTGTCTGTTCTCAGTTGTTCTGTGATATGAATGATGTCATACTATGCTTACCGTATTATAAACTTCGTCTCTCTATCCTTAGCCCTCAATACAATGTGAAGAAATAGACAATACATTAGCGATGGTACATGGTCATATGTTTGGAACCTAGTTTTATTATGTACTTTGCAATAAAATACAACTAATATTTTACATGGGTTCACCAGAATAAGTTCTGTATATAGACCAAAGCTATTTTGTTTGGTTTTGCTGCCTCCTTAATATCTTCTGTTCTGGTACTACTAATGTAAAACCTCAACTTTTCAGCGAGCTATGGAAAAAATGGTGGAACCGCCACCTTCTGAAGGTGGCGAGGCAACTATAACCGCAATGTCAGCTCTTGCTGCAGTGGGTCAGTACCTGTCCACTAACAGTGCCAAAAGCACGTTCCTGCGTAATACTGGGTTGGTTGTTAAGGCAATATCATCCAAGCTGCCTCATGATCAAGATATGCAAGCTCAAAGCAATGTTGTATCTGTGCTCCAGACACAAGTCCATTCCCTAACATAGACCCTTTGTGAAACAAGGAGAAACATTGCTCAATGTCATCAAGATATGCATGGTTTTGAAACCAGACTATCATACATTTGCTATGTTGTTCAGGAGCCCAGGGGAAATGAAGACGAGGGTTATGGTGCTCCATCGGACAATACATCATGAAAACATAACAGTCAGGTGAAATGAACTGAGCTTCTGAACTTCTGGTGGTGCATTTATCTGCTAGACTGTTAAGTTTTATGCCAACCTTCCTTTTGTTGTTTAGTTGTAATTTGTTTTGGTGTGATACAAAATTTATTCTTAACGTGCAGCCACCGACTGAAGAAAACAGCAAGCCATTTTTGTATAGTATATGGTGTTCCCTATATTTGCACTGGTGGCGATCTTTGATGCCGAGTGGATGTAATCTGTGCAATCGCCTTAATAGCCTATCGTTAGTTTCGGCCTTATTTATTTCCTAGTCTTCTTTTTCCCTGGTTTGCTAGTGGCCGCAACTACCATGGGCCATATACGGGCTGTAGGATCCATGGGTCTCCTACGGGCTGTCTATAAATGGGCCTGTAATCGGTGGGCCTCGGGCCGTCGGATAAATGGGTCTACATGGGTCGTAATCAGGCGTAATTGGTATCGGCCCAGCACGGTAACAGGCCGTTAACAGGCCGTAGGACAGCAAAGGCTTAATTCTATCACAGGCATAACAGGTCGTTAAATGGGCCAGAATATAGGACGGGCTGGAAACGGCGCAACGGGTTAACAGGCCAGAAATGGGCCGACTCTTCCCATGGGCCGAATTTGGCCCATTAGGGTAACAGGCGAGTAATGGGCCGACTCTTGCCATGGGCCGAATTTGGCCCAGTAGGGGAACAGGACCGTAACGGGCCGACTCTTGCCATGGGCCGAATTTGGCCCATTAGGGGGACAGGCCAGTAACGGGTTGGAAGTAATCGAGGGATGAAAAGGAGCCCAAGAATGTATGGGCCGTCAATAGGCCGAAACCTAACACGGGCTGGAAATGGCCCATGTAAATCACGGGCCATTAACGGGTATAAAGAAAATCCCTGTTCATTATGGGCTAGAGTCACCGTGGGCCTGTAAAGGGCCGAAAGATACGAAGGCCTCATATGGGCCGAAAGACGTCGTGGGCCATACATGGGCCGAAAGTGAAATGGGCTGGTGTTATATTCGACAGCCCACATGACGTTGTTGGGCCGATTTCCTTTAGGGCCTAACGGGCCGTAAAATGGGCTATTTGCGAAGAGGCTGTTAACAGGCTTTTCATGGGCCAGCCCGTTAACTTTTGACCAAGTCAAACGGGCCGGCTTTGTAAGCTAAATGGGCCAGTGGTGGGCTGTGGCACGTGTCAACATATCATAGGCGCCTATCTGACCCACTGACGAGCTGACACGTGTTTCCTCCGGCCAATAAGAATTTTACACGTGGGAATTTCCCATTGGTCGGGGCTGTTAACGGGTTATCGGATCCAAAACCCGACCTGATAGCTTAACGACGTTCCGTTACGGTGGATGCCACGTGTCAGTTACCCTTGACGAAAGCACTTCTATGACGCATGATTTATCATCATGGAAGTGGACACTTCTGTGATGATAATTTTGGTAATGTCATGGAACACTTCTACGACAACACAGGTATGACTATCTTGATTCTGTCATAAATTTGTCATGGATGTACATGCATGACAAAAAACGCGACCTAATGTGACAAACACGTATCATCACGGAAGTGTATTTTTTTGTAGTGGTGACTGATTGAACCTTGGTAGGGTCTACTGCTATACCTTCTCCTGATATAACATGCCGAAGAAATCCTACTTCCTTCAACCAAAACTCACATTTGTTGAACTTTGCATATCGCTGATGTTCCCTGAGCTTCTCGACAACTAAACACAAATGCTCCTTGTGCTCCTCTTCATTCTTCGAGTATACCAAAATATCATCAATAAATACCACAACAAACTTGTCCAAAAACTCCATGAACACTTTATTCATCATACTCATGAAATAGGCAGGGGCATTTGCCAATCCAAATGACATAACTGTGTACTCATATACCCGTACTTTGTGGTGAAAGCTATCTTAGGTATATCCTGTTCTCGGATCTTCAGCTGGTGGAATCCTAATCGCAGATCGATCTTGGAGAATACTTTAGCTCCCTTCAACTGGTCAAACAAATCGTTGATCATCGGTAGTGCGTACTTGTTCTTGATCGTCACTTCATTCAATGCACGATAATCAACAACCATTCTCAAGGTTCCATCCTTCTTCTCAACCGAGAGCACTTGGGCTCCCCACAATGATGAACTTCGTCGAATGTAACCTTTCTCCAATAACTCCTTAATCTGCTTCTTGATTTCCTCCAGATCATTTGCGGGCATCCAGTATGGTCTCTTTGATATCAGTTCGGTCCCTGGCAACATCTCTATCAAAAACTTAATGTCTCGATCCGGCGGCATGCCTGGTAGTTCCTCTGGAAATACATTCAGGTAATCCTTCACTACAGGCACTTCCTCCTGAACAACTCATGAGAGGAAATTCACTTGGGTCCTCTTTGGCGCATGTCGTGGCACATACTTAAACCGTTTACCCTCTGGGGTAGTGAGCAAAATTGATTTACTGGCGGAATCGATGTTCCCTCCATACATTTATAGCCAATCCATGCCTAGTATCACATCCAATCCTTGTGACTTCGGAATTATTAGGTCTGAGGGGAAAACATGCCTAACTATGGTAAATGGCATCTGAAAACATCCTTGGCTTGCCATATACTCCGCTCCCGGCGAGCTTACTAACACATGTATCTTAAGAACTTTGGTGGGCAACTTATACTTATCCACAAACCCCCTCGAAATGTATGAACGCGGTGCACCAGTATCAAAAAGAACGATTGCAGTAAATGACTTAACCAAAAACTTACCTATAACTACGTCTGGCTGCTCTTCTACCTCCTCCACGCTAACGTGGTTCACTTGTCCCTTGTTGAAAGGGTTGGGCTTCTTCCCAGAGCTTCCATTTTCGTTGCCATTCTTCAACTCAGAACAATCATTGGCATAGTGCCCAGTCTTCCCGCACTTGTAACAGGTGACATGACTCATATCCTTTTTAGTGGGTGTGGCTGGGTTGGAACGGTTCTGGTTGCTGCTTGCTCCATTCCCATTTACATTCTTGGGGCCACTGTGATTATGCGAACTTCCTCCATTGTGAGTGTGGCCTCCATGATTATGGGTATATCCTCCTGAGTTCGGGGTAAAACAAGGCTTATGGGATGCTCCAGAATTATACTTCCCTTGTCCATATTTCCTTTTGCGGCTCTCTATCCGCGGTTGCTTCCCTTAAATCATAAGAGCCCTGTCTACCAAGTCCTGGTAGTTATTGAATGTTGCCACCATCAACTGCATGCTCAGCTTGTCATTCAACCCTCCATAAACTTCTCCTGCTTCGTGGCATCTGTGGCCACATCATCCGGGGCATAACGAGCTAGCTTACTGAACTCATCCACGTACTGCCCCACAGTATAGTTTCCCTAGCGTAAGTTGCAAAACTCATGCTTCTTCATTCTCGTAGCTCCAGTTGAGACATGTGTAGTGCGGAATGCTTGTTGAAATTGATCCCAAGTAACATTGGCTATGGGGAACGTGGTTGTGTAATTCTCCCACCATGAGGTTGCGGGTCCATTCAGTTGGTGTGCGGCAAAGCGCACCTTCTCAGCATCTGTGCAACCTGTGGTGGTCAACTCCCTTCCAATCCTGCGTAGCCAGTCATCAGCAACAATCATCTCGGTGCTACTAGAAAACACCAACAGATTCAACCTCAGAAAACGGGCTAAGTTGTCAACTGGAGGTGGTGGCGGCGTGTTGTTGTTGTTGCCTTGGTTCTGGACTAGTAGCTGCATCAAGGCATTCTTCTATTGGATCAACTAAGTGAGCTCCGGTGGGAAGACAAATCTGAGGCCACGTCTCGAAGGCATCTGATGGGTTAGAGGGAGGACAATAGAATTAGGTCTAAAGAGAAAGCACTACCCATATGCACATGAGACAAACACATTCATATCACAGCACTCAATTTCAAACAAGGGCATACAAACGATCTAACTACCATTACAAAGTGCTTGGACTACTGCTATATACATGGGGGATTACTACTGATAATATGGTGGTCATCTAGAAATTTTGATCAGTGGAAGACTCCATGATATCGTTTCCAGCTTCATCTTTGTAATCGTCATCACTACTGTCGGGGTTGGAGTCGGTGTCGTCGATGATGATGTAGTCCTCGGGATGGTCGTCATCTCCTCCTGGCGCGGGCTCTCCCATGAATACTCCTAGCTTCGTCTTTGGGTCTTCATTTTTCTCTAGTAGCACTATGATTTCCTCCTCATATCCATCGCATGTAGACTTGAGTTCCTCTTCAAGCTCCATGTTCCTGGTCATCACCCTCTTTAGATCTATCATGCTAGCGCACATTTAGTTCTCCTAGGGGCGAATGTGCTGATTTAACTCCTGGATAAAGGCTGCAATGGACTTTTCCCTCCTAGTGTTGATCATCTCTCATCGCTCATCTTGGTGCCCACATATCTGGTAGATGGTGTCCTTAAGATCCTTGTTGTAGACTTCGCCGATGCGTCCCATAGCTAGTAGGCTGCCATGCTCTTTTCTAGTCTCCAAGTTGGTGCATCAAAGGAAAACTCTATGGGCTTAGTAACTGGCGTGAATGTCCTTCCTGGAAAATGAACTCGAATCATCCAACGCTCCTCTTCTGGTAAAGTGGCGGTGTAGGCCCCGGTGAAACTTGGTATTCCGATGTTCACGTACCTAGTGACACCCTTCAAGTGTCGTCCAAAAGGGGTGTCTTCATCTGGTTGAGTAAACTTGTCCTTGGGTCCGCCATCTATAGAGTGGAACATGGAGAGGAGTCAGAAATGAGTAGAGAAGAGTGACCTATGGCTTATCTTAGTGGTAGAGGCTAAACCCTAGAAGCTAGCCTATGGTATGATTCTTGTGTATGGAGTTGATTGCCTACGGAGTACAACCCTCCGGTTTATATAGACACCGGATAGGGTTAGGGTTACACAGAGTCGGTTACAATGGTAGGAGATCTTGAATATCTGCATCGCCAAGCTTGCCTTCCACGGCAAGGAAAGTCCCATCCGGACACGGGACAAAGTCTTCAATCTTGTATCTTCATAGTCCAGGAGTCCGGCTGAAGGTATAGTCCGGCTACCCGAACACCCCCTAATCCAGGACTCCCTCAGTAGCCCCTGAACCAGGCTTCAATGACGACGAGTCCGGCGCGCAAATTGTCTTCGGCATTGCAAGGCGGGTTCCTCCTCCAAGTCCTTCATAGAAGATTTGTAAACACCAAGAGTAGTGTCCGGTTCTGCAAAATAAGTTTCCACATATTGCCATAGAGAGAACAATATTAACACAAATCAAATCTGCTGACGTATTCTGTAGTGCGCCATCACACTACAGCCAAGTCTTTTACTCGAATCGTTTTTACTTTTCCACCTCAGCATGTTTTGCGAGGCGGTTTCCTTGGCACGTCTTGTTAAAGCAGAGATCGTGTCCCCTTTACTTACGGGATTCTCATCAATACGGACGTGGGTAACCCAATCGTGCCCGTTAGCATGTTTTCTCGATTAAAGGCGAGTCCTAAACGGTTACGGGGAGGGCTCCTGGTATTCGACCTCTTATAAAGAGACCAAGGCCTTACCCTTTTTTCGATCTCAAAACGAGTTCCCCGGTCGCCTCGAGTTCCATCACCCTAGGCTTCAGATTCCAGGCGCTTCGGACTTCCGACAATGTCCGGTTCTGACCTTCAAGGCCGATGGATGCCTTCCTCCGTCACGGAGGAGGACATGCTAAAGTTGAGAGAGGCTAAGTTCTTGACCGCCGAAATCCCGCATAGGTTGCCTGCTCAAGGGCAGGCTATTCCCAGTCCCCAGCCCGGTGAGAGCGTAGTGTTCATGTCTCACTTCCTTCGGGGGTTAGGCTTCCCGATGGATCCCTTCGTGAGGGGGCTGCTGTTTTACTATGGGCTGGAATTTCATGACTTAGCTCCAGAGTCCATCCTCCACATTTCCTCATTCATCATTGTGTGCGAAGCGTTCCTTCACGTTACTCCTCACTTTGGTTTATGGCTCAAGACTTTTGGAGTGGAGCCGAAGATGATCGAGGGACGGCACGCAGAGTGCGGAGGTGCTGTCATCAGTAAGAATGCCGATGCTCCATGGCCCGAAGGCTCCTTTCAAGAGGAGCTCGGCTTGTGGCAACGAGAGTGGTTCTATATCACCGCTCCCAGGAGTGCCAAGTTGGTGGCGCCTCCTGCCTTTCGCTTGGGTCCCCCACCATGGCTAGCGTCATGGGTCAACAAAGGATTAGATTGGGGTTTTCCCAGAGACATGCCCCTGTTACAGGGCCGGATTAAGGATCTCTTGGAAGGAGACCTCAGTTTGGTCAAGGTGACGCAGGTTATGCTGATTCGCCGAATATTTCTCGGCAAACGTCGCCCCCTTCGCCTGTGGGAGTTTAATCCAGAGGGACCGCAAGTTCTCCAGAATTTTATGGGCGCAACGCCCGCGGAGATGTATAGAATGTTCTTCAGATCACAAGAGATGTGTACGGATTCAACCGAGGACGCAGGCCTAAGCTGCCATTGCCCGGATACTCAAGTAAGCAACCCTGTGCTCGGACCTTCTATCCATATAATTGTCATAAACTTGCCCCTAAAAGAGCCGTCCTTTTAAACAGGAGTGGATAGCGAAGGCGAAGCTGATCAGGTGTCCGGCTCCCCTTCCTGAAACCAGGCCGGATCCCGTGTTGGTCAGGATGCTGGAGATAATGCCTTTGGAGGGGGAGGACAAGGAAGCTATGGCCTCCTCGAAGGAGGCTGCTCCGAAGGGACGAACCGACAATTCCTCTCTTAAGGGGAAGAAGAGAGCCGCCTCTGACGACCCGGAAACCATGGCCTCAAAACGGGGGAGAAAATCCTCGTCAGAGGGTCCGACGCCAGGGAGTTCCTTGGCCGGACTATGCCCTCAAGGGGATCAGCCCTCCAGCGAGCCATAAGTGGAGAAAAGATTTTCCTTTTGAGGGATGAGAGAAATCCTTGATTTCATATCTGAGAAGATTAACCGAAATTTTACCTTGTAGATCGGACCTTAGTCCTTCGCAGCAGAGCTCGTCTTCGGGGGATCTTCTTCCGGAAATGATGGAGAGCGGAACGCCTCCCCCTGCCGTGCCGCCCAGCGAGGCGGGCGACCCTGAGGTGTCATCGCGGAGGGTTTCTCCGAATCCGGCAGGGGCGGAAGATAGCTATGTGGCCCCCCGAGGTTCTCCGCGTCCGGCCTTCGAAAGAGGCCATAGGACAAGTCCGGCACCGTCTGGTGCTCGCCCGAAGGAACTAAAGATTCTGCTGGGGCGAGCTTCTATCTCAGAAGAGCATCGTTCATTAATGGGCACGGTGATTGAAAGGATTTCATCCGCAGAAAGCGGATTGCATGAGGCCGTCAAAAGATTACTGACGGGTTTTGAGGTACGTTAGGTAATGTACACTTTTGTCAGTTGCGCATAAGTAAGATGCGCCCTGTGTAGATAGTAGCCCCTGAGACTCTGCGCGTTGTCAAGAAATGACGGCACGCAGAGGATCATAATCCCAGGTCTAAGATGTCGCCTTTGAATGTAGGCGGCGAGGTGTCCGGAATCAAGCCGAACTGATGATGTTGCCGAACTAAAGCGGCAACTGGACGTGGCAGATGCCGACATCGCGCTTGTCAACAAGCGGCTTGATGAGGCTCAAGGTATGTAATTCTTCGGGCGGCATCAGGTAAGAGGAGCTTCATGCCAGTGTCTTACAATGTGTGTGCTTGACGCAGATGGTACGGCCGCCGTGGAAAATCTTAGGGCAGAACTTGCCCGAGCGAAGGAGCAAGCTAGAAAAAGCAATGCGGCTGCCAAGAAGGCCCTTGAAGAGCTGAGAGCCGAACAGGCTGCTCACTGCCGAAGTAGAGAAGAGATGGCCGAGATGGCCGAGAAGTTAAAGAGCGCTGCAGACCGTTGCCAACTTCTTGAGAAAGAAGATCGGGCGAGACAGACGGACTTAGAGAAGGCCGTCGCCGATGCCAAGGACGCTCGCTCTGCGATGAGGGCTGCGAAAGAGGAGCTGCGTCAGGACGAACAGATTGCGGCTGGAAAGCCCTTTATGCTGCAAAGGAAGGTTTGTGATCCGAAGTTTGCTCCGTTGGACCGGATGTGGAGTGTGGAGGACACCTATCTGGATTTGGCAGCAAGTGCTGCTGATGTGACCGAACACTTTCGAGATCTGGAAGACCGCGAAGTGGAAAAGCTTTTTTGGTCACAGTTCCATAATCCAGAGCGTCCACTGTCAGTGGACGATCGCCTGGCTCAATGGGCCGAGCTGAATAGATTGTCCGGACTCGCCATGAGGTACGTCATGGGTCATCTGTGGCCTGGGAGATCGGAGCCGAAGAGTTATTTCAGCTTGGTGCAGTAATTCCTTGACGCGGTGCCGCGTATTAATGCAATGAAGAGGTCGGCATGCATAGAGGGCGCAAGAATGGCTCTTGCCCGTGTTAAGACATACTGGGCAGAAATGGAGACCACCGTTGTTGCGTCCCGAGATTCGGACAAAAGCCGAGTACCTTCCGAGCACTATTTTCAGGAAGTCCTTGAAGGCGCTCGTGTAATAGAGACGCAGTGCTCGAAAGATGCTATGTTATGATAGCATATGCAATTGAAAATTAGTATTGTGATAAACTGTAGTGGCCTTTTTTATACTTGTGCCTTCAAGTATTGTGAACACCTTCTATGCGGCCGTTTTAAGATATATATATATATATATATATATATATATATATATACAGAATCTGAAAGATGGCAGTCGTTGGCTTCAGCCCCCACGCACATAGTGCGGGGGTGCTCGCAGAAGACGCATTTTCACACTTAACCCAACGTCTTGGTCCTACAAAGGAGGTGATAGCGCAGCGGGCCAGGCAACCGGACTATAATGCTTTAACACTTTCACTTAGCCTTAGGAGTTTGACAATGAGACTCTTTAGGTAGCTCCTTTGTGGCAACTGCGCTCGTCCGAATTCGGGGCGCGTATGTGCCTGACCGGGAAGCGGTCCTTCGTTAAAGCGGAGGAATCCAATAGATTCCAATAGGTCATCGAGTGGCTGACCAGTCTCACGCTACATCATGACAGTCAGTTTTCGGCTTTCTCTACTGAGGTGCTCGCCCTGGCCGAACCGGGGGCACAATCGCAGTAGTTCTCCTGGTGCTACCTTAGCCGATAGAGGGGAACGTAAGGTAGCCGAACTCAGGAGCCGGGCAACCCAACATTTGACCAAAGACATGATTCGGAGCTGATGCATATAATGCCAAAACTCGCGACGCCGAACACTCCCTAAGGTGTTCGGTCTTTATGAGTACGGGCGAAACAACACTCTTTATTAAAAAAAGCCCCTAGTGTCCAGGTACGTGCAAAAATTCTGACGTGGCCACATGCCAAGACGCCAGCCTCCTCCTTGGTTATAACAGAAAGGAAAAAAACAGGGGATGTGTAGCAACGAGAGACAGTAAAAAAGGTTTACGCAGGGTCTTAATCTAAAAAGAATCCTTTAGGACGGGTCCCTACTGCACGTGTGCGCCTGTGTCTCCGTTGTGCCGTATCCTGGACGCGCGTCGCACGATGTTCATCTGTAAAAGAGAGGAACTGAATTTAAAACAGGTCGCGCCGGAAAAGCTTAAAATAAGCAAAGTATAAAGTAATATATATGAGATTGAGCTTTATTGTCTCTTATTGTATATGCGTGGAGCCCCTAGTGCGGGGGTATATGGCTTCTAGGCCTGCATCAATGATGATTTTGCACCGAACTCGTCTATCCGTGTTCGTGGTCTTGAATGACCTATTTCGAAGTTTATTGGCCGGTGAGGCCATTTTGCTGTGGGGCTGTTAAAGCGGCCACACAGTCCTTCGCTTGGGGAGGCGCACTTTAGTGCTTCCCCTTCAAAGAGATGATGCCTCGTGGACCGGGCATCTTGAGCGTAAGAGATGCATAATGCGGTATTGCGTTAAAGCGAGCAAAAGCTTCGTGTCCCAGTAGTGCTTGATAGCGACTTGAGAACGGGACGATCTGGAAGGTCAACTTTTCGCGGCGGAGGTTATCGGCAGAGCCGAATGTGACTGTGAGCCAGAGAAAACCCGTAGAATGGGTGTCCGGACCAGGTATTACCCCTTGAAAGGAGGTTTTACTGCGGGGGATTTTTGCTGGGTTTATCCCCATGTGCTGGATTGTATCCTGATATATCAGGTTTAGTCCACTGCCGCCGTCCATAAGGACATTTGAAAACTTGAGTCCGCCAATTATTGGATCGAGTATCAAGGCAGTCCAGCCTACATTCTTGATATTCCTAGAATAATCTAGCTGATCGAAGATGATCGGTTTTGACAACCAGTGGCAGGACCCTTTGGGTCGTGTGGTGCGTACCTTTATGGGCGCCGCACGTTTTGTTATGTGAAGTGAGTTCACTGTTTTTACTTCTTATGGGAAGTTCTTTTGTTTCCTGGTGCTCTGCTTTTGGGGTTCGTCCTCGTCTTCGCTTGGCGTGTCGAGCCCCTTGTGTTCGGCATTGAGTCTGCCGGATTGTTTGAAAACCCAACAGTCCTGTGGGTATGGTTAGCAGGCTTCCGGGGAGTACTGTGCATCTGACATATCCTGTCCAGGATTTTATTTAGGTTGGATGGATCGTCCCTGTTATCCTGGGGGGGCGATTTTTCCTGATTTTGTCGTGAGCCTTTGAATCCGGCATTGACTGCCATGCTATTCGGATTTTTGTCCTTAGTCCAGCGACGGTCCTTGTTGCGTCGCGGTTTTCCGTTTCCATCCCTAGTTTCGGATGTACTTGGGTTGCTGGGGCTGCATCTTGCCAACCAGCTGTCCTTCCCTGCACAAAAGCGGGTCATGAGGCTTGTTAGTGGCCATTGTTCTTAGCTTTTCTTGGCCGAGGTGTCTGGCGAGCCATTCTTCTCGGACATTATGCATGAAAGCTGCTAAGGCTTCGGTGTCCGGACAGTCGACTATCTGATTCTTTTTAGTGAGGAATCTATTCCAGAACTGCCGAGCTGATTCTTTGGGTTGTTGAGTTATGTGACTAAGATCGTCTGCATCCGGGGGACGGACATAGGTCCCTTGAAAGTTTGCTCGAAAAGCATCCTCGAGCTCTTCCCAGCTTCCAATTGTGTTTTCTGGAAGGCTTTTAAGCCAATGCCGGGCTGGCCCTTTAAGCTTAAGGGGTAGATATTTTATGGCGTGGAGATCATCTCCTCTAGCCATGTGTATGTGGAGGATATAATCCTCGATCCAGACTCCAGGGTCTGTTGTTCCATCATATGCCTCTATCTTTACGGGTTTGAATCCCTCTGGGAATTCATAGTCCAGGACCTCATCTGTGAAACATAGAGGGTGTGCGGCGCCCCTGTATCTAGGTGTGCCGGATTCTGATGATGGCTTCATAGCGTTGCTCACGAGAGCTTGCTTTCTTGGCCCGTAAATGGACCTTACTAGGCCATGATGCGAATCCTTAAGAGGGTCGCATGCCGATTTAGGTGCGGCGCCGCTTGCCGCTTTATGGGGTCGTCTATCCGACCGTGTGGCTTTTTCATTTTTTGAATGCGAGGGCTCTAGGGCCTCTTCGTCGAATTCAGGCAGTAGCTTTCTTTTCGGATAGCTTTTAGTGCGGCGACTGTCGCCGTACTTATTTGTGGTATTGATTACTTTACTCCATCTAATCCGAAGTGCGTCTTCCGCTGTTTTTAGCTTCCGCTTCTGCTTCTTTAGGCTTCGTGCAATTGCAACGAGCCTCTCGTGGAGATTCTTCTGCTCCGTAGGTTTATTCGGTGTGAGGTCGCCGTTTTCGCCGGAGGAGGGATGTTCGGTTTCTCTATCCGTGTTTCCTTCTTTGGACGGTTGCTCTAAGGCCTGCTCGTCGTCCACCGGCTCGTCCTGCTCTATGGCTGGGTTTTTGTCAAGGCGGAGCTTGGGTCGGTGTTTACGCCGATGCTTTGATTGCTTTTCGGGGGGTCGATCTCTCGTCCCATCCCCTTTTTCCTCGTTGTCGCTTCCTTTAGGGGTGTCCACCATGAACACATCGTGAGATGAGGTGGCTGTCCAATGCCCTATGGGCGTTGGTTCGTCGGTATCTCCTGCATCGTCATCCATGCTGTCGATGTCTCCGGAGTCGAAGTTGAGCACGTCGTTTAAATTGTCGACAGTGGCTACCAAGTGGGTGGTGGGTGGGCTTTGAATTTCTTCGTCGTCCGTATCCCATCCTCGCTAACCGTAATCCGGCCAGGGCTCTCCTGATAAAGAGAGAGACTTTAGGGAATTCAGGATGTCGCCGAAGGGCAAGTGCTGAAAGATGTCCGCGGCGGTGAACTCCTTGGTCGGCGCCCAACCGGATTCGATCGGCAGGGGTGCGGGAGGCTCGGAGTTCGGAGAGGAATCCGGCTCCTTGGAGTCACGGGCCATGCGGAGTGCGGGCCTGGAGTTCGGCTCGATCGCCTCTGAGATCGCAGCCCCTGAGGCAGCGTCCAACCGCTGATCCTCGATCGGTGCAGTAGGCTCCGAATCAATGGTCGGAACCGATGCGTGTGCGGCCTCCAAGGCGCTGTTCGGTGGCAGAGCTATATCATGCCCATCAAGACAGTGCGGCGCGCTTGGCTGTGGCTCGAATCCGTCGAAGATCAAGTCCCCGCGGATGTCAGCCGTGTAGTTTAGGCTTCCAAACCTGACCTGATGGCCAGGGGCGTAGCTTTCGATCTGCTCAAGGTGGCCAAGCGAATTGGCCCGCAGTGCGAAGCCGCCGAAGACGAAGATCTGTCCGGGGAGAAAAGTCTCACCCTGGACTGCATCGTTGTTGATGATCGGAGGAGCCATCGGGCCTAAAGGCGACGACACGGAGGAACTCTCAATGAAAGCACCAATGTCGGTGTCAAAACCGGCGGATCTCGGGTAGGGGGTCCCGAACTGTGCGTCTAGGCCAGATGGTAACAGGAGACAGGGGACACTTTGTTTTACCCAGGTTTGGGCCCTCTCGATGGAGGTAAAACCCTACTCCTGCTTGATTAATATTGATGATATGGGTAGTACAAGAGTAGATCTACCACAAGATCAAGGAGGCTAAACCCTAGAAGCTAGCCTATGGTATGATTGTTGTGTATGGAGTTGATTGCCTACGGACTACAACCCTCCGGTTTATATAGACACCGGATAGGGTTAGGGTTACACAGAGTCGGTTACAATGGTAGGAGATCTTGAATATCCGCATTGCCAAGCTTGCCTTCCACGCCAAGGAAAGTCCCATCCGGACACGGGACGAAGTCTTCAATCTTGTATCTTCATAGTCCAGGAGGCCGGCTGAAGGTATAGTCCGGCTACCCGAACACCCCCTAATCCAGGACTCCCTCAGTCCCCTTAACCGATAGATAGGCCGGTACACCTACAATCCCCTACATCTTCTAGCCCATCATGGAAAGGATTCCCACAACTTACTCAACTATGCCAGAGCCCATAATGGCTTGTGGTTGCACACGGAAGTTTCTAGCATGAATGATCTTATGATCCCTTTTAGCCTGGGTGGCAAACCATAGGATGATCACACGGATTCCTTGGGATCTCCTTGGACAACACTGGATTCCCCAGGTGCCCACAAACAATCCACCTAGATGTGTGTTAAAGTAGCCACCTTATATAAACCCTTAGTTCATAATAATTCTCACAACTGTCATGAATCTATCAAACCAAACCACGTCTACGAGCATAGCATAGCAGTATAAGCATAATGTAGAAGTAACTCCCAAGGTTTAAATAAAAGACAATAGGTTCTACCTCATTGACTACTTCCCAATACCCATATGTTATCAAAATCCTAACCATGCAATGTTTGTGGGTTGAAACAATGCATAAAAACTAGGTAATGAAGAAGTATGATCAAAGTGTTACTTGCCTTGCTGATGATCTGCAAACCCTAGAGACTCGTAGTAGCACGCTTCGCACTCCGGGCATTCTATCGCAAGCAAACAATAGCATACATAAGCACTCAAGCAAAGATGCAAGGATAAAACTCAGATGAGAAAGTCCAAACTAAAAGTTCAACTGAAGTGTTTCGATTTGCAAAAAGAATCAATCAAATCGGAGCTACGAAACTCAAACTACGATCAAAAGAAGTTCGAACTAAAATCTTCTTGAAACCAAATTTTAAATTGTCAAAACCATATTCAAGTCGGTTAACTGGAAAGAGGGGTTCGAGACGAAGATTTTGGTGTTGGTTTCACTGGATTTGGACGAACGGTTAAAAAGTAGCAAGGGTTTGAATATCAGGGGCTAATCTGCGATAAAAATAATCACAGATAGGTCCCTAGCCAAAAATAAAAATAAAAATAAAAGGCTAATGAACGAACGTTCATTATCAGAGACAAACGAACAAACGCCTTCGTGAACAGATATGTTCGAGCGAACGTTCGCTAAATAGCGGAACCAAAAAAATGATCTACTCAATCTAAAACGAAAAATCGAAGAAAAACCGGACATCGGCGGCGGTTTGTACTGGTTTGTCGAAAAAGACCGGCGACGAGATCCGGTGGCGGCGCGGCAACGGCGATGCGGCGGGGCGGGTGGCGGCGGTGCAGCGGCGGCGGGCGGCATGGCAGGCAGCGGCGGGCGGTGCGCGATGGCGGGGTGCTACTGCTGCTTGGGGCGGTGGCGGCTGGCGGCTTGGGAAGGAGAGAGGGGCCGGGGCGGCTCCTTATAAAGAGGGGGGCTAGGCGGCGGCGGGGTGGCTCGGGCGAGGGTGCACCGTCCTCGGGAGGCGGGTCCGAGCCGGACACGGCTGGCGCGGCGAACCTCGGGACTCCCTTCCCGAGTCGGCGAGGGAGGCGGCGTGGCTGGGCCGGCCTGCTCGGCTGGGCGTGCGGCCTAGTCGGGCAGGAAACTTTTGTTTAAAATAAATTCCACTGAAACAAAAATCCTAATAAAATATAAAATATTTCTAAAAAATGCCAAAAACAATTTTCACCGTCTAAATAAATTATTTAGAACAAAGTGAACGTTTTTCTGGCCTAAAAATGCAATTTTGAAAAAACGCATATTTTTCTAATTCAAATAAAATAGCAATAAAATTCCAAATAAAATATTTATTTGATTGTAACGTTTTCCTACCAATATTCCCCTCTTATTTTGGAGAAGTCACTTTATCTCCACTCATTTATTTTAATATCAGAAATATTTCGGAGAGAAAAATTATTAAAATCAAAATGATCCTCTTTTCAAATTTGAGAAAATTCAAATATGAAAAAAATGAGAATTTGGGATGACGAACAAAATGCAAATAAAATATGATATGCATATGATGACCTGTGTATAACATCCAAATTGAAAATTTGGGATGTTATAGGATCACTGGACAGCGGTCAAGAACATCCTGAAATACCAGAAAAGGACTAAGGATATGTTTCTCGTAAATGGAGGTGACAAAGAGCTCGTCGTAAATGGTTACGTCGATGCAAGCTTTGGCACTGATCCGGATGACTCTAAGTCACAAATCGGATATGTGTTTTTATTAAATGGTGGAGCTGTCAGTTGGTGCAGTTCCAAGGAGAGCGTCGTGGCGGGATCTACGTCTGAAGCGGAGTACATAGCTGCTTCAGAAGCAGCAAATGAAGGAGTCTGGATGAGGGAGTTCATGTACGATCTAGGTGTTATACCTAGTGCATCGGGTCCAATGAAAATCTTTTGTGACAACACTGGTGCAATTGCCTTGGCAACGGAATCTAGATTTCACAAGAGAACCAAGAACATCAAGAGACGCTTCAATTCCATCCTCGATCAAGTCAAGGAGGGAGACATAGAGATTTGCAAGATACATACGAATCAGAATTTTGCAGACCCATTGACTAAGCCTCTCTCACGAGCAAAACATGATCAGCACCAAGACTCCATGGGTGTTAGAATCATTACTATGTAATCTAGATTATTGACTCTAGTGCAAGTGGGAGACTGAAGGAAATATGCCCTAGAGGCAATAATAAAAAGTTATTACCTATATTTCTTTATATCATGATAAATATTTATTATTCATGCTAGAATTGTATTAACCGGAAACTTAATACATGTGTGAATACATAGACAAACAGAGTGTCACTAGTCTGCCTCTATTAGACTAGCTCGTTGAATCAATAATGGTTATGTTTCCTAACCATAGACATGAGTTGTCATTTGATTAACGGGATCACACAACTAGAGAATGATGTGATTGACTTGACCCATCCGTTAGCTTAGCACGATGATCGTGTAGTTTGTTGCTATTGCTTTCTCCATAACTTATACATGTTCCTATGACTGTGAGATCATGCAACTCCCGAATACCGGAGGAACACTTAGTGCGCTATCAAACGTCACAGCGTAACTGGGTGACTATAAAGATGCTCTAAAGGTGTCTCCAATGGTGTTTGTTGAGTTGGCATAGATCAAGATTAGTATTTGTCACTCTGAGTATCGGAGAGGTATCTCTGGGCCCTCTCGGTAATGTACATCACTATAAGCCTTGCAAGCAATGTGACTAATGAGTTAGTTACGGGATGATGCATTATGGAATGAGTAAAGATACTTGCCAGTAACGAGATTGAACTAGGTATTGAGATACTGACGATCGAATCTCGGACAAGTAACAAACCAATGACAAAGGGAACAACGTATATCATTATCTGGTTTGACCGATAAAGATCTTTGTAGAATATGTGGGAGCCAATATGAACATCCAGGTTCCGCTATTGGTTATTGACCGGAGACGTATCTCGGTCATGTCTACATAGTTCTCAAACCCGTAGGGTCCGCACGCTTAATGTTCGGTGACGATCGGTATTATGAGTTTATGTGTTTTTATGTACCGAAGATAATTTGGAGTTCCGGATGTGATCTCGGACATGACGAGGAGTCTCAAAATGGTCGAGACATAAAGATTGATATATTGGATGACTATATTTGGACACCGGATGAGTTTCGGGGGTCATAGGATAATTATCGGAGTCCTGGGGGGTTATCGGAACCCCCGGGGGGACCACTGGGCCAACATGGGCCTTAGTGGAGAGAGAGAGGGCCGGCCAAGGAAGGGTCGCGCGCCCCTCCCCCTCTAGTCCAAATTGGGCTAAGGAAGGGGGGGCCTTTCCTTCTCTTCTCTGCCTCTCCTTCCTTCCCCCCTTCGTCCTCCTAGTAGGACTAGGAAAGGGGAGTCCTACTCCTACTAGGAGGAGGACTCCTCCCCTCCTTGGCGCGCCTCCAAGGCCGGCCGGCCTCCCATCTTGATCCTTTATATACGGGGCAGGGGGAACCTCATAGACACACAAGTTGATCATTGATCCCTTAGCTGTGTGCGGTGCGCCCCTCCACCACAATCCACCTCGTTCATATTGTCATAGTGCTTAGGAGAAGCCCTACACCGGTAACTTCATCATCACCGTCATCACTCCGTCATGCTGATGAAGCTCTCCCTCGACACTCAGCTTGATCAAGAGTTCATGGGACGTCACCGAGCCGATCGTGTGCAGATCGCGGAGGTGCCGTACTTTCGGTACTAGGATCGGTCGGATCATGAAGATGTATGACTACATCAACCGCGTTGTCATAACGCTTCCGCTTACGGTCTACGAGGGTACGTGGACAACACTCTTCCCCTCTCGTTGCTATGCATCACCATGATAGATCTTGCGTGTGCGTAGGATTTTTTTGAAATTACTGCGTTCCCCAATAGATACAAGGTACAGAGATCGAACTATGAGATCGTAACGAGCTACAGATAAACCGTATCTACAACCAACGGATATACCCTACTAACTACCTCAACTTGGCATACAAGTTATATAAAATATTCGTTTGTTTAACATGCCCCCTTCATGACAACTAGACAAGGTGGTTGAGATTGTGTGTAAATAACCAAAGTTGTTGTATTCCTATGGGTTTAGTTAAACCATCTGCGAGTTGGTCTTGAGTAGGAATGAATTGAATCTCCAAGGCTTTATGTACAACACGTTCTCATACAAAATAGAAGTCAACCTCAATGTGCTTAGTCCATGCATGAAATACTGTCTTAGCAGAGAGATATGTAGCTCCAAGATTGTCACACTAGAGAACTGGTGCACGTTCTTGATAAACCCCAAGTTCACCAAGTAAAGATTGTAGCCAATGAGCTCTAGCATTATGTAGAGCCTTGTATTCTGCCTCTGTACTCGAACTTCTAGTGTGGCTTTCTTGTGTGAGCTCCACAATACAAGATTACTCCCATAAAACACTGCAAAGCTACTAGTGGATCGCCTGTCATCAGCAGAGCCAACCCAACTTGCATATGAAAATGCACTGATCAAGGATGATGTAGACTTGTGAATGCACAGTCCAGTGTGTGAAGAATGTCACACATAATGAAGAATTCTTTTAACCGCTATCCAATGATCATCAGTAGGCTCATGCAAGAACTAACAGACTTTGTTGACCGCATAAAAAATATTAGGACGAGTTAATGTGACGTACTGCAGTGCTGCAACGATACTGCGGTACCTAGTGGTGTCAACAGATAAAAGTGTGCCTCCCTCACGAGAAAGCTTGCCACTAACTACCATGGGTGACGTAGCTAGCTTATAGTGTATCATACCTGCTTTACGAAGCAAATCAGCTGCATATTTCTCCTGAGTGAGAACACGATGCTCCCCTGATCGATGCACTTCAATGCCCAAGAAGAAGTGAAGATCACCAAGATCCTTGAGGGCAAACTTATTGTGGAGGTGAATGAGATGAGTGATAGCTGACGGTGGTGAGCTCATGACAATTATGTCATCCACATATACCTACATAAAAATAATGACTCCACGAGAATTTTACACAAACAATGATGTATCAGCATGAGAGGGCATGAAACCTGTTGGGGATATTACTACTGGACGTAAACCGGCCAGGAGTAGCCGGGTTAACTCTATGTAGATTAGAAGCCCATAAAGACGTAAGGATGGTGGTGCTTTATGAAGGCCCAAGGCCCAAAGGCGGGTTAGGTCCTGTAGATATAAACCGGCTTGAATATGTAACTTGTATTGTAAGTTAGAAGGAATAGAGACCGAGCCAGACACATTTATGATCCGGCCTCGGGACTCTGTAAACCAACGGGCGTCGACCTATGTATATAAAGGGACGATCCGGCGGCGGTTTAGGGACAACAGACAACAACTCGAGATCCAGGCAAAGCGGATTCGCTCCCTGGTCATCGAAACCCCAACAATTCCATCACAACTAGACGTAGGCTTTTACCTTCATCGAAGGGGATGAACTAGTATAAAACTCTCATGTCACGTGTCCGGTTTAACCCCTTTAATCTAACCCGTAGCGATGGCTCCACGACTTAGTCCTTTCACAAGGACATATGTCGTGACAAAACCACGACAGTTGGCTCCCACCGTGGGGCTATCGCATGATGGTTTCGAGTTCTTGAAGGGCAGCTTTAAAGGACTCAAGGGATATGCTGTGGGCCGGATGACTAAGAGTCATCGCGGCAAGCTCTACATCGATGACGCGGGATGGGGTCCCAAGGCCGGTTCAATTGAATACAGGTACCGAGTCCCCCTAGGTGGGATTCACGTCTTCATCGGCAGGATCGGCGAACTAGGCCCTGAGTCGGACACCTGCACCGACACCATCGAGACGGCTCAGCGTGCAAGCTCTGCCCCGGTTCAGCCCGCCATAAAACATGTCTTCGTGGGTGTCATCCCTGGAGCGGAATATGCGGATGGACCGGCATCTGATGGAGAAACCGTTGTCTGTTCCGACGACGAGTCTTCAACCGGAGAGACCAAGTCGTTGTATCAGCTGTAGGACGACCGGATTAGTGGAGGTTCCGATGGCAACAGTATTCCAGACCCCCTCAATCTTCCAAGCCAGGTCGCGGTCTTCATGGCCGGTACACAACCGGCGCAACACTCTTCTACCGCCGCGGCAGTGATCTCCGGTTCACCAAGAGCAACGCCCAGCAGGAACAGGGGGCTCTGCACTGCTCCGACTCAAGTTTTGTCCGATCTGTTCGACATATTTATCAACGTTACTAGCAACGGAGGCGGACGCGGCAAACTGGGATCAGCACAACGCGGAGATTGCAAAGGTGAAGGATCAGATAACTCAGGCTAAAGCGGACTTGGCAGCAGAGAACGCCAAGATGGCGACAGAACGGGCCGAGTTAGAAGCTCGGGCCTACCGGCTTAGGCTAGATCAGAGTGCCTCAGATGATGTCATGAGGAGGAGATACCGGTCGCACCTCCCGCTGGGTTTTGAGCCAAGAAATCTCTTCAACACGCCAGGAGCAGGAACCAGTAACCAGCTGGTGGTAAACCGGACTGAGGCACCGGTAACAGGAGCGCCAGTTCAGCCGCGCACGATGAACCCGCCTCGTCAGAACAACATTGTGCCATAGTACGTTCCGATGCCCCCGGGGCATTACTCCAACCCGTTTGATAACATTGTGGCCGCCACTTCATGATTAGCAGCCCTCCCAATTGACGGTGAATCACCACTGGCGATTGAGACACGACGGGCCAGAGAGCTCCTTGAAACAGCTTTAACCCAGCAGCAGGCTTATTCGCATAGTCGTGAGAGGATCCATTCCACTCCCCGTCCAAGACGGAGCTACAGCAGGCATATTGAGGAACCGACTGTGTCAAGCAGCGCGCGGCACCATAACCTGGTAGGTGGTGGTGCCAATGCACAAGATGTGGTAGATCATGGCCGAGCACGTCGAGAGGCCAAGTTAGTAGCTCAACACGCAACTCGTCAGCCTACTCCGGTTCGTCCAACCACCTCAGTGGAGCCAGGTGTGGTCTTCAGTTCTTTGGGGGTGCCCTGCCTCACCCCAGCCTTGCGCAATGTACGACTACCCAAGGATTTCAAAGGCCCTCGCAAGGTGCCCAATTACACTGCCGATTTACCCCCTGAATCTTGGGTTGAGAGTTATGAGATGGCAATGGAGATGCTGGATGTGGATGAAGTGGTGTGTGCTAAGTATTTCAGCATGATGTTGGAAGGAACAACTCATACTTGGTTAAACAGCTTACCGGCTAACTCCGTCGGGTCATGGGCCGAGTTAAAAAACCGGTTTATCCAGAATTTTAAGGATACTTGCAAGCAGCCTATGTCGATTGTGGACCTGGCCGCTTGTGTTCAAGAGGATGGGGAATCTACAACCCATTGGGTGAAACGAGTCTCGGCTATTCTGCATTCGTCAGACCACATCAATGCGGATACAACAGTTTTGACGTTGGAAGACAATTGCCGGTTTATGCCATTAAAACTGAAGTTGGGAAGGCTCAAACATCACTACAATGACATGTCAACTCTTATGGCTGCTTTGGTGAAATATGCCGATTCAGATAGTACCAAAGACCCTGAGTCTGAGGATGAAAAAACGGAAAAGGGGAAAAATAACGGCAATGCCAAGGGGCAGCAGCACAACCCGGCAGGTCATGGGAACAATGGTAAGCACAAGGCAGGCAATAGTTTGGACTTTGTGGCTAACACCAATGCTCAGGATAATGGTCAGCGTCGTAAGGGCAAACCGCCCCAGAGGGGCGGAGGGTCAGGCCCCAATCTGATCGCCTGTTAAATCAACCTTGTCCAAAGCATGGATCGATGGAGAAGCCAGCTTCGCATCTTTGGAAGGATTGCTTCATCATGCGAGAGTTCAAAAATTCCAATATGTTCCAATACGACAATGGCCCGCCTGGCGGGTTAGGAGGCAGTTTTCATGGGCCGGGTTATGGAGGCGGCAGCTCCGGTTCAGGATTCCAAGGCCATCAGACTGGACATAGCAATCAAGGTAATCAGGGTAACCAGGGAGGTTATAACCATCAAGGGAATCAGCAGCAGCAGTCGGGTTATCAGAGCAATCCGAAGCAGTTGAATAGTGGGCAGTATCATGTCTTCACTACTAGCTTGTGTAAGCATGATCAGAAGCTTCACAAAAGGGCCGTGAACTCTGTTGAACCGGCAGTGCCTCAGTATTTGCACTGGTCTGAACAACCAATTTTATGGAGTCGAGAGGATCACCCACCCCGGGTTGATAATCCGGGTCATCTGGCCTTAGTGGTGGCACCTCAGGTTGGGGGGTATAAGTTCACCAAGGTTCTTATGAATGGGGGAAGTAGTATCAATATCCTTTACTATGATACCTTCCTCCATATGGGATTGACAGATAAGAATCTTAAATCGTCGAACACCATCTTTCATGGTGTGCTGCCTGGTAAATCGGCGTATCCAGTGGGCAAGATAGCCCTAGAGGTGGCTTTTGGAGATGATCATGATTCAAGGTCAGAAACGTTGACTTTTGAGGTGGTGAGAATCAAGAGTCCGTATCATGCCCTGTTCGGACGGTCGGCTTATGCCAAGTTTATGGCGAGGCCATGTTATGTTTATCTACAGCTTAAGATGCCGGGTCACAAGGGGACCATCACGGTACATGGGAGCAGGAAGATTGCTTTGGAATGCGAAGAGGGTGATGCGGCTTATGCTGATCGGTATGTGCCACAGAGGAGCTGAAGTTTTATAAGGACAATGTTGAACCGGCGGACATGACTTCTCTGAAAAAACCAACTACGGAGCATGATCCCGCGTTGAAGTTTAAATCGGCTACAGACACTAAGATGGTTGATTTTGTTCCTGGCAATTCATCCAAGCAGTTCAGCATTAGCGCTAACCTGGATCCCAAATAGCACTACAAAAAAAGACACATCCATGACATTTTGGGCCGAACGAAAAAATTTTCTGTCATACATATGAAACTTCTATAACGATAATTGTGACAAAACCTGGTATCATCATAGATGTGGTGGGCTCCTACTTCTATGACAAAAAATCCTGAAAGAAAATGGGCTTTTCGTCCTGGGCGGGCCGGAGACGCAGCTGCATGACATTCTTTGGGCCGTCCATGACGGAAAAAACCGTGGTAGAAGCGAGGGGGAGGACAATTTCAGGGAGTTCCCGGTTACAGTGGGAGGTCGGGCGCCGAGCGATGCGTGTTTCTCTCATACACGTACGCGCGTGTGTGCGAGGCGTTGGCTCTAACTGGACCAGAGCGAGGCATTGGGCTCTAACTGAACCCGAGCAATTGCACTGCAGGCTACGCGTTACTGAACCCGAGCGATTGATCGATGCCTATTAATTGAACCCGATCGAGCGATTCCTTCGCTACTGCTGCTAACTGAAGCCGATCGATTGGATGAACAGTGAGCGTTGGGGGGGGGGGGTTGGATGCACAGTGAGCGGTGGCGTTGCCTCTGGATGAACAGGACCCCGTGGTGTGGAGGGCTGGATGAACAGTAGATGGTGGAGGGGTGCCTGTGGAGGGGTGGTTGAACAGGACCCTGTGGTGTGGAGGGCTGGATGAACAGTAGACGGTGGAGGGGTGCCCGTGAAGGGGTGGTTGAACAGTAGCCGATGGAGTAGCGCGCGGTGGAGGCTGGATGAACAGGAGCCCGTGGAGGCTGGACGAGGTCGACAGTGGAGACTAACAGTATCCCGTGGAGTCCCGTTTTGCGGTACGCCACACCCCTCCCGATCAACAGGACCCCCGTTTCGATCGTAGCGCTCCAACACAAGTCCGTTTCCTCTGTTTTGCGATACGCCACACCCCTCCCGATGAACAGGACCCCCGTTTCGACCGTAGGAGGTCCGTTTCCTCCGTTTTGCGGTACACCAGACCCCTCCCGATGAACAGGATCCCGTTTTGAACGTGGCCGGTCGAACACAAGGCCGTTTCCTCCGTTTTGCGATACGCCAGGCCTCGTTTCCATCGCCTGTTCCGTCCAAGCCCTCCCGATGAACACGACCACGCATTCCGTTCCGACCCAGCCGGTTGGCTCCCACGCGTTCCTTGGCTCCCGATGAACATGACGCATTTCGTTGCCTCCCCATGAACACGACGCATTCCGTTGCCACCCCATGAACACGACGACGAAGCTATTTCTCTGTTCCGACCCAGCCATGTACACGAGCCCTGGCCGTACGTATGCACGAGTAGGCGTTCGAGACCCTGCCCGTATGTACGTACGTGGCCATATTTTCTTTCTTGCACCCTGGCCGCTGTACGTATGTGTACATGCTATGTGCGCGCCTCTACTACGACACATACGCGCCTCTACTACGACACGTGCGCGCCTCTACATCTACCAGTATATATGTACGTACACGTTCGCGACCAGAATGACAACGCTACATACGCTTCGACCAGGTGGGTCCCGACTGTCAGGCACTTCCTTGCCTGCGAAGATGTAGCTGGTGGGTCCCAGCAGTCAGGGGGGCGAATCGTTTTGTTTTTGTTTTTTTTGCCCGGACGCACTTCCTTGCGTGCGAAGGTATAGCTGCTGGGTCCAGCAGCCAGGGGGGAATCGTTTTGTTTTTTTGCCCGGACGCACTTCCTTGCGTGTGAAGATGTAGCTGGTGGGTCCCAGCAGTCAGGGGGCGAATCGTTTTTTTTCGGACGCACTTCCTTGCGTGCGAAGATGTAGCTGGTGGGTCCTAGCAGTCAGGGGGGCGAATCGTTTTTTTCGGACGCACTTCCTTGCATGCGAAGATGTAGCTGGTGGGTCCCAGTAGTCAGGGGGAACGTTTCTTTCGCGAAATATGGTGGCCCGTCCGGTGGGTCCCCACTGTCAGGTGGAGGAATAATTATTTTGCGCGTAATAAGGAGGCACTTCCTTGCTGCGGCCGTGGACCCAGCTGTCAGCCTCTCCACGTACAGTCCACGTCCAATGGAAGCCATTCCTTGACCACGTTGACCATGTCGCGCCGAGAGCACCAGGGCGGTGGACGACGACGAGGCCTAGGAAGGCGACTACGCAGAGCCGGGGATGACGCGGCAGTGGATGCCCATGCGTAGGGGAGTATGAGGGTTCACTCGTTCGGCTGCGGTGTGAGGCTGCCGTCGCCGTAGAATAACAGGGGGTGTGGGGGTGCGTAGAGGGATGGCCTGGCCAGTGGTGGGAGTAGTAGGGGGCGGTGAGGCCTCCGCGACATCACAGCCGGCCACGGGCGGCAGGAGCAGGCGGCACGACCGGCGCTGCTTTGGGTGGCTGGAACAAGAAGACCAGAGGTTGAAGAAGCACTACGGCCGTTGGATGGACATCGTACGGTCACTGGAGCTAGAATCGTTCATATATTGACTAAAGTTGACAAAGGCCTCTGTCCCAGTCAACTTAGTTGGCCCACAAGTCAGCCTCCCACCAAGGTGGGTCCTAGCTAGCAGGGGGTATTCATTTTTTTGTGCGTAATAAGGAAGCATTTCCGGTGGGTCCGAGCTGACAGCGGGGGGACGTTTTTTTCATGAAATACGGTGGCCCGTCCTGTGGGTCCCAGCAGTCAGTGGGAAACGTTTTTTTCACGAAATACTAGTGGCCCGTCCGGTGGGTCCCTGCTGTCAGGTGGAGGAATAATTATTTTCCGCGTAATAAGTGATACGTCGCCAACGTATCTACTTTTCCAAACACTTTTGCCCTTGTTTTGGACTCTAACTTGCATGATTTGAATGGAACTAACCCCGACTGACACTGTTTTCAACAGAATTACCATGGTGTTATTTATGTGCAGGAGCAAACGTTCTCGGAATGACCTGAAACTTCACTATCGGAGTAAATGACCACGGGTAGCCTAGCCGGCTTCCCCTAGCACTTCAGAAAAATTACAGGCCGAACAAGCCTCCAAGCGTCCAAGACACGGGGCTGCCTTCCCCTAGCCGGCTACCTCTCAAACCGGCTGCGCAAAGTCGGCCCAGCCCTGAAATCCTTGGGAAAACAAGACCACGAGAAGGCTGACTTCCAGAAGCCGGCCATAGAAGGGCCGACTCCTAGGAGCCGGCCCCTCAGCAGGCGGCTAAGATCTTGCCCTCAGAGTCTGCACCCACATAACGGCGACAAGACGGGGCGTGGCTTCAGTAAAGCCTGCCACCCCCGAATAACGGCGCACGCATGGCCACAGTGCACCGTACGGGGCAGCTATCCCTGTCCGGCGCGGCACTGTTGCCACGATGATCGTGATGTCACCCACGACGAGCGGTCAGTACGACCGTGGGTGGCGGGCCCCCTCGGTCAGGGAGTTCCCAAAGGCGGCCAGGCTTCCCACAGTCAGCCAAGGGTATGGCCGGCTTCCAACAGCCGGCCAGCTCTCTCCCTCCAAGGAGGCACTTCATTAAGGAGACAAGAGACGGTAAGGCTACAGTGATGAGCCGCCTCGCAACGGCACTGTAGCCATGCTTACCATGACAAAGCCATCATCACCAGGGGCAAGGTAACAGTAACCAGCCCCCGACAAGACCCCCGAGCGGTGGGGCCGGCCTGTCGACTAAAGGGTCGGCAGCCGGTGGGCCCACCGGTCGGCGGGCCCCACCAGTCGGCGGGCCCCACCAGTCGGTGGAGAAGCCGGCGGGCGTAGACACAGACGGTCAGGGCCCACGCCAGCCGGATTACCATTGTACCCCTGGGGGGTAGGCCTATATAAACCCCCAGGGTTCCCATGCAGGGGAGAGCACTCTTTGGATAGATTTTAGACACCACAAGGAGAAGAGGAGCGGGCTGGCCTGGCCCTCCTTCATCCTTTCACCGAACAGCTCAACGAGCATTCTGTAGCTACCCATCGAGCTAGTGACCATTTAGAGACCCCGCAGAGCAGCATTAGGGGTGTTATCTCCACGGAGAGCCCTGAAGCTGGGTAAGATTCGCCGGCGTGCATGTCTTCGCCTTATCCCGTTTCCAGGCACCGGCGATGTTTTATTGGCTCCCACAATGATAAGCCATCCATTGGCATATGTCGCACCAACCACCCGACATTTGGCGCCCACCATGGGGCCAGGTGCACCATCGTCCGGAGACCTGCTCTGGACGGGAACCCTCTTCCTTCCCAACGTGCGTAGCCAGCCTGGCTCGCCCGATGGCGCTTGCCCCGACACGCTGTAAGACGTCGCCGACACCTGCGCGGCGAGCTGCCTCGCCGATCTTCTTGGCAAGGCTCGCATCTCTAACGAGCCCACATCCGACGCGGGCATAGACTGCCCCGAGAGCCACCTCGTCAGCCTCCTCGATCAACTCCACGTCACCGGTGAGCTTGCCGCGGACTTGGAGTCGGTTGGCTCCACCAACCCGATGCTTGTCGACTCTGACACGGCATCCCTTGACGCCTTCCCCACGAACATGGTGGTCATCAAGACCCTCTTCCTCGAGCCGACAGCAGCGGTAGTGCCATTACCGAGGTATTGGTTATCAGGCACGACGCCCCCTCAGGCGAAAATGCCCACGACGCTCTGCAGGCGGCGCTGCACGACTTGTCCATCCCCGTCCCGGCCGACACGGACGCCAAGACATTGGAGGCATGCCGCCTCGCCCTCGTTGCGGAGGGCCAGAGGCTCACCACCATGAGACGCCTCACCGAGGCTCACCAGCTCGAGGTTGACCGAGCTGCCTTCGGCATGCCGCCTCCCGATGGGCCGAGCCGCATCGGTATCTTCAAGAAACACGGCGCGGCTATCACCGACATGCTGGGAGCAGACCGCCCAGTCTATGCCACGCCTCTCGAGAACTTGCGCGCCGCCCAGGCGGCCGCAGACGACTTGAATGGGCCCGGGCCTGATGAGCTCCCTTACATGACCAAACGCATCCAGCAACTTATCGACGCGGCCACAGAGCGGCATGAAGCCGGCGTCCGCGCCGAGAGTCCTTCCCCACGCCGAGAGCACGGCGCGACGTCCCGAACACCGACCGCGGGCAACACCCGTGCGAGAAAAGAAAAGGAGCCGGATGCCAGCCGCAGCTGGACTCGAATCTCCATCGAGCGTGACGCCGAGGGCCGCCCTCGAGCCGTGGAGTGGCGGGGCAACCCTCCTCCTCCGCCTCGTGGGGAGAGGTACCCTACCCCACCGCCTGTCACGCACCCGACTCTCAGCGGCCGGCTGGGTCACCGCGAAGGAGTCGGCGAGAATGATGCCCGCCACCGGATCAACCGCCTTGCGCGATCCTTGGCCCTGGAAGAAGAAGATGATGTCAGCCCATCTTGCTTCGGCCCCCGCATGCGCGACGAGCCCTTCCCCAAAGGGTTCTCGCTCCCAAGAGACACGCCTAAGTACAACGTCTCCGTGAAGCCAAAAGATTGGTTGATTGACTACTCCACCGCGGTTAGCATTGCAAACAGCAACAGGCGTGTTGCCGTAAAATATGTGCTCCTCATGCTCCAAGGCACGGCGCGCACGTGGCTTAACAGCCTCAAGCCTTACGGTGTCAACAGCTGTCTAGACTTCACTGAAGCCTTCATACGAAACTTCACTAGCACCTACAAGCGGGCTCCTAAGCCCCGACAGCTCTCCTTGTGCGTCCAAGGGCCCAACGAATCGACTCGCGACTACCTCATGCGTTGGGCCGAGCTCCGCAATTCCTGCAAGGGAGTGCACGAGGTCCAAGCTATAGAGTACTTCACCGTCGGGTGCCGAGAAGGCACCCTCCTCAAGCACCGACTCCTCTGCGACGAGCCGACTATGCTTGACGAGCTACTGGTCATAGCTGATAAATACGCCACGGCCGATTCATCGATGAAGACCGAGCTGCGAGTGGACGCCTCCGGGAAGGTGCTCGCTTCGAGTCCCAATACGCCGGCTGGAGAATCCAGCCGACGCCCGCACCAGAACGACCACAAGCACAAGGCTCCTCTGCCGCCTTCCACCAGTCGGCAGGTGGCCACAGTTGAAGACGAACAACCCGAAGGACGGCCCGCACCCAAGAAGCAGAAGGGCGGCAGGCCGGCCTGGCAGCCGGCTTTCTCCTACGAGCAATCACTTGATGCCCCCTGCAAGTTTCACAGCGGCGCAAAGCCTTCAAACCACACGACCAGAAAATGCCATTGGCTCACTCGGATCTCCAAGGGTGAGGGGATGGCGCCGCCTCTGCCTGCTGGTCAGCCGCCTTCGGCTCCTCCGCAGCCGGCCGCTCGACCAGCAGTCGGGGCAGTTCAAGACGAGTACCCCGACGAGCATGCCGCCTACGTCGTCTTCACCAGCCAGCCAGAAGATCAGTGTACCCGGCGCCGACAACACCAAGAAGTCAACGCAGTCGCCTCCAACAACCTTGAATTCATGCACTGGTCAAAAAGGCCTATTAGCTAGAGCCGGACAGATCACCCAGAGGTGATGCCGTCTCCCGGCTCCTATGCATTTTTTTTGACGCCACCCTCGCTACAGAAAGGCGAGCCGCCCGTTTCTCCCGTGTGCTGATAGATGGTGGGAGCAACATCAATATCCTATACCGCGACACCATGGAGAAGCTGAGCATCAAGACAAAGCAGCTCATGCCCAGTCGGACTGTGTTCCATGGCATCGTACCCGGCTTGTCCTGCTCCCCAATCGGCAAGATCAAGATAGATGTCCTCTTTGGGGACAAGGATCATTTCCGCCGAGAGGCGGTGTGGTTTGAAGTGGTCGATCTAGAGAGCCCTTACCACGCGTTGCTTGGCTGACCTGCCCTGGCCAAGTTCATGGTTGTACCCCATTATGCCTACCTCACAATGAAGATACCAAGTTCCAGGGGCACCATCACCGTAGCCGGAGACTACAAGAAATCCTCCGAGTGCGCGGCTGCCAGCAGCCGGCTGGCCGAGTCCCTTGTAATTGCTAAAGAGAAGAAGATACTGGACCGAGTCGTGGCCATGACCGGCAAGCAGCCGGACCTGTCCCCCGACCCCAAGGAGTGTGGTGCCCAAGGTTCCTTTCAGCCGGCCAAAGAAATAAAGAGGGTACCTCTGGACCCAGATCACCCACAAAGGTTTGCCACCATCGGGGCAAACCTGGACAGCAAATAGGAAGGCGAGCTCGCCGATTTCCTCCATGAGAATCGGGACATTTTCACATGGTCCCCCAAGGACATGCCGGGTGTGCCGAAGGAATTCGCCGAGCACAAGCTACATGTCCGAGAAGGTGCGAAACTAGTCAAACAGACTCTCCGCCGACTATCGGAGGAGAAGAGAAGGATTGTAGGAGAAGAGATAGCCCGGCTTCTGGCAGCCGGCTTCATTATGGAAGTTTTCTTCCCAGAGTGGCTCGCCAACCTGGTCCTCGTGCTGAAGAAAAATAACAAGTGGCGCATGTGTATAGACTACACTAGCCTCAACAAGGCTTGCCCCAAAGATCCCTTTGCCTTTCCAAGGATTGATCAAGTAATAGACTCCACAGCCGGATGCGAGCTGTTGAGCTACCACCAGATAAAGCTGGATCCAGCTGACCGCCGGAAAAACGCCTTCATCACACCATTCGGAGCCTTCTGCTACCTGACTATGACATTCGGCTTGAGAAATGCCGGTGCCACTTTTCAGCGTTGCATGCAGAAATGCCTGCTCAAGCAGCTCGGCAGAAATGCTCACGTCTACGTAGACGATATTGTGGTGAAGACGGAGAAGCGCGGCACCTTGCTGGAAGACCTCAGAGAAACATTTGAAAACTTGCGCCGATTCCAAATCAAGCTCAACCCCGAGAAATGCATGTTCGGAGTACCAGCCGGCCAGCTCCTAGGCTTCCTGGTCTCCGGACGCGGCATCGAGTGCAACCCAATAAAGATCAAGGCCATAGAGAGAATGGAGATTCCCACCAAGCTGCGGGATGTCCAGAAGTTCACCGGATGCTTGGCTTCCCTGAACCGCTTCATCAGCCGGCTCGGAGAGAAGGCCCTCCCCCTCTACCGACTCATGAAGAAATCCACTCATTTCGAGTGGAACGACCAGGCGGACGAAGCCTTCCACGAGCTAAAGAAGATGCTGACCACGCCGCCTGTCTTGGCGGCACCGGCTGAAAAGGAGCCCATGCTCCTTTACATTGCCGCTAATAGCCGGGTGGTCAACACTGTCATTGTAGTCCAACGCCCAAAAGAAGGTCGGGCTTAGCCGGCTCAGAGGCCGGTGTATTATTTAAGCGAAGTCTTATCCACCTCGAAGCAGAACTACCCACACTACCAGAAGATGTGCTATGGTGTGTACTTCGCTGCCAAGAAGCTCAAGCCTGATTTTCAAGAACATCCCATTACGGTCGTATGTACTGCCCCGCTTGCCGAGATCATAGGCAGCCGGGATGCATCCGGCCGAGTGGCCAAATGGGCCATTGAGCTGGCCCCCTACGCGATCTTCTACCAGCCCCGCACCGCCATTATGTCCCAGGCACTGGCCGACTTCCTTGTCGATTGGGCCGAAACCCAATACCTTCCACTGGCTCCCAACTCCACTCACTGGCGGATGCACTTTGATGGGTCCAAGATGCACACCGGCTTGGGAGCCGGCATCGTCCTCACCTCTCCCAAGGGCGACAAGCTCAAGTATACATTGCAAATTCATTTTGCCGCCTCCAACAATGTGGCTGAGTACGAGGCGCTCATACACGGGCTACGGCTAGCCAAAGAACTTGGCATCCGCCGGATCTTGTGCTATGGCGACTCGGATTTGGTGGTCCAACAGTCATCTGGTGACTGGGACGCCAAAGACGCAAGCATGGCGAGCTATTGTTTCCTCGTCCAGCAAATCAGTGGATATTTTGAAGGATGTGAGTTCCTTCATGTACCATGTGCCGACAACATGCAAGCGGATGCCCTGGCACGAGTAGGATCCACCCGGCAAGCCATACCAGCCGGCGTTTCTCTCCACCGCCTCCTCAAGCCATCTATCAAGCCATCTCCAGAATCTGATTCCATCTTCGTGCCGCCTGACCCCAACGTAGTCAGATCCGACTTGGGAAACCAAGCAGGCGGCGCGGGGACTCCAACAGGCGGCCCGGGGACTGCCATAGTCGCACCTGGCCCGGGGAATTAGGAACTCGGCCCGGGGACTACTGCAGCCGGCCCGGGGACTACAACAACACAACAGGCGATGGCCGACTCCGACTCCAACTCTTCACTACCCAGCCCACCCGCCCCTATCACAGTGGCAGTCCTGACAATAGAAGAAGTCACAGCTCCATCCTGAGCCCAGCCCATCCTCAGCTTCTTAGTAAACAGAGAGCTGCCAACCGACGAGATCTCGGCAAGACAAGTTCAACGCCGAGCCGGAGCCTACACAATCATCAACAGAGAGCTTGTTAGGCGCAGCATCACTGGAGTCTTCCAGCGCTGCGTCGAACCATAGAAGGGCATAGCAATCCTCAGGGACATCCACCAAGGCGAATGCGGCCACCACGCAGCCTCAAGATCACTCGTCGCCAAGGCTTTTCGCCACGGATTTTTCTGGCTGACTGCCTTGGAAGACGCCAAGGAACTAGTCAAACACTGCAAAGGGTGCCAAGTTTTCAGCTCCAAGCAACACCTGCCGGCTTCTGCACTCAAGACTATCCCCCTCACCTGGCCCTTTGCCGTCTGGGGGCTGGACATGGTGGGCCCGTTCAAGACGGCACGCGGCGGCATGACACATCTGCTCGTCGCTGTGGACAAATTTACCAAGTGGATTGAGGCAAAGCCGATCAAAAAGCTGAATGGGCCGACTGGCGTCACATTCATCGCAGATATTATAACCCAGTATGGCCTACCGCATAGCATCATCACCGACAACGGCACAAATTTTGCAAAGGGAGCACTGGCACGTTTCTGCGCAACACGCGACATCCGGCTGGACCTAGCGTATGTTGCCCACCCGCAGTCAAACGGCCAGGTCGAGCGAGCAAACGGCGTCATCCTCTCCGGCATCAAGCCCCGACTGGTCGTGCCACTGGAGCGTTCGGCCGGCTACTGGCTCGACGAGCTACCGGCCGTCCTCTGGAGTTTGCGCACTACCCCAAACAAATCGACCGGCTTCACCCCTTTTTTCCTTGTATATGGTGCCGAGGCCATCATGCCAACTGAGCTCGAGTTCGACTCGCCTCGGGTCACCATGTACACAGAGGCGGAAGCCAAGGAAGCACGAGAAGACGGCGTCGATTTGCTGGAAGAGGGCCGGCTGTTAGCTCTCAGTCGGTCCGCCATCTATCAGCAGGGTCTGCGCCGCTACCACAGCCGGAAGGTCAAGCCAAGATCTTTGCAAGAGGGCGACCTTGTGCTACGGCTGATCCAGCGAACAGCCGGCCAGCACAAGCTCTCGGCCCCTTGGGAGGGCCCCTTCATCATCAGCAGAGCTTTAGGCAATGACTCTTACTACCTAATCGACGCGCAGAAGCCGAAGGCACACAAGAGAGACGATTCCGGCAAGGAGTCGGACCGACCGTGGAACACCAATCTCCTCCGAAGATTTTACAGTTAAAAAGCAGTACGTAGCACGCTACCTTTTGTACTAAGTACGAGACAAGGGGTGCCCCGAGGAGTACTCGGGGACTACCCTCTTTTATCTATGAAAGATGAGTATCACGCAAACAATTATGTTGCTACACTTGCTTTCTTCGTCCGGCACCGGGTTCGACTAGTCAGCCCGGGGACTCGCCGCCTCAAGTTATATCTGAAGTTCCACCTGCAGCCAAACAAGTAGTGTGCCGGCACCCAAGCCCCCTCTTACCAAAAGTCGCAACTCGAAGAAACGACTGTCCGACTGGCAAGAGCCAAGGGCAGGAAAGGATGCCCATGCGAAAAAAGACGGCTAAGGACTAACGAACTTATATAACACGAGCCGGCCTCCCATCCCGCCAGCGGACTACCAGAGCAGTCGGCTGGCCGGCTTCCCGCTCCCCTTGCTGCAATCTGAGAAAGCTAAAGTACTTGCCTTCCCAAAATGACCAAGTCCTTCTCCGGCCACAGACTGCAGAGCAGTTGTCCGGCTGGGAAGGCGGCGGCCAAGGGAAGGTGGCAAAGGAAAAAGCCAAAGGATAAAAAGCAAACAAAAACGGAAGCCAAACACATGCATAATATTTACAGAAAAGACCTTCGAAAGGCCAGAATTCAACATAGTCTGAATACACCCCCAGTGGGTGGAACTGCGTAAATTTAAAGATTGTTCAAAGAAGTAACAAGCAGGAAAGCTAGGACGGCGGATCAAGCCAGGGGAGCAACAGGCGAGTGGGGCAGGTTGGCGGAGTCGGCGGTGCCGGCTGGAGGAGTGACCAGCTGACGAGTCTCGGCATCGTTGCTGGAAGCACGATCGGGCTGAGGCGGGCTGTTCGCTTCACCATCCGGCGCAGCGTCTTCGTCATCCTCTCCCTCTTCCTCTTCGCCCTCATCATTGGAGGCAATCTCCTCCGCCGAGTCCTCACCTTCGGCCGGGTTCAGCCCGAACCACTCCTCCGGCTGAGCGACGCCAGCGTCATCCACCGCAGGAGCAAAGGCACTGCTATCGGTATACTCGGCAATCGCCAAGCCGCGCTGGATGATAGCCGGCCGCACCGCCTCTAGCTCCTCGTCAGCCTCCTGCCGCCAGGTGCTCAGCTGGTCCAAGTTCAGCCCAGGATACCAAGCCCGGACGAACTCCAGAGCCCGCCCAGCGACGGAGCGGGCCGCTGACGCCTTCCAAGCCTCGAAGCGGCCGACTGCGACCTCCAGCCAGTCGGCGGTCCGACTTGGGGTGCGCGGAATCACCTCGCGAGGCCAGAGGGCGGCCAGCACTTGCGCTCCGGTGCGCTGAAGACGGCGGAGCATGCGATGGGCCGGCTGCAGGCGGGCTTGAAGCCCCAGAAGCTGCTCCTCAAGTGACCGGCTGGCATTCGGCGCAATCTCGGCCCCCGCCTACTATCGCGTGTCGCGGTAGGCCTCGATGGCTTGGGTGGTGGCGGCTGAGTAGCCGGGGAAGTAATCTGCACAAAGAGGAAAGCAGCGACACAAAATCAAAAAATGAATCAGATAGTAGAAGGCAGGCAAGGAAGCAAAGAAGAAGGCGGCCTACCGTCAATCAAGTCTTCCACCCGGCTGTAGCCTTGGCTCAGCGCCTGCCTCATCTCGGCCCAGTTTGTCGCCTCGGTCTCATACTCGGCTTTGAGGACGGCCTCGCTGTCCTACGCCGCCTTTAGGGCCGCCCTGTGGCTCTCCTCCTCGCCGGCCAACCTCTTGGCCAGGCGGTCACGCTCTTGAGCCAGGGCGGTGCACTCAGCCTCCTTGGCACGAAGGGCGGTCCGGGCTCCGCTCAGCTGGCTCCTCAAGTCGGCATTGGCCCCTGCAATATAAAGAAAGAAGTCATCAGGAAAAGATCCGACCCGACTACTCGGTAGTCAGCCCGAATCTCGGGGACTACACCCAGAGGGTGCGCTGACGCGCCCCCACTTAAAAGAAAAACGAAGCGCTTACTCCGGCTCTTGGTCAGATCAATGGCTTTCTGATTCAACTCCTGGGCCTGGGAGTTGAAGGCAGCTGCACGGAGGTTGTGGTACTCCTGCAGAGAGGACAAGGGACGTGACTAAGAACAAGATGGTAATCAAGCTTTCTAATAAGTTCCAAGCCGCCTGCTCGGCAGCCGGCTCGGAATTCGGGGACTACACCCAGTGGGTGCGCTGACGCTCCCCCACGGAAGAAATTAAAAGCAATCAAAGGAGCAGGAGGACTCACCTGAATAACCGACCGCGTCGTGAGAAACTCCTGAGTGTACTGCTTCAGCGCGGTCGCTTGGGCCTGAAGCCGGCTCCGGACGTCCTGCGCCACCACATTCAGCACGGCTGTTCTGCCGCCCGACGTCCACCTGGACGAGCTATCGCTGGCTGCCTCTACGTCCTGGGCAGAAGAGCCGGCGTCCGCGGTCTTCTGCGCGTCCGGCGTTGAAGCCGCCTTCCCCGCGCGTCGGCGAAGCGGTGACGAGATCACAAGATCCCCTCCCACAGTCGGCTCGCCCCCAGCCGGCTGCGCTGGCGGCACTTCAGGCCGGCCTCCTCGGCCCGCTCCAGTCGGCGGCGATGGCGCTGTCTCCCTCCCCATCTCTGGTTGGCCGCGGCCGGCCTCCTCCAACGGGGGCACAGGGGTGTTAGGAGCCGTGGCGCAGAGGGGAATGACGAGCTGCGGAGGCTGGTTCTGCAGGGCCTCCGCCTCCCTCTCCGCGTTTGCGGCCTCCGCCTGGGCCTTGGCGGCTGCGACGGCTCGCGCCTCCGCCGAATTCTGCTCCGCCTCCCGAGCCGCCCTCCACTCCTCCGCCGCCGCTCCTCTCGCGCTTCCCGCGCGTTCCGCTCCGTCGCCTCTAGGAGGTCGGCGCGGGGATCTACCCGGCGCGAGTTTGAAGACCCTCCTATGGCTCCAACTATGAAGGCGGCCGGTACTCGCCCAAGGGAAAGAGGGGCCCTGTTTGATAAATTGAGAAAAAGGGTTTGGAAAAACATCAACCGAAGAAGAAGAAAAAAGAAAGGCATAAGAACAGCGACACTTATGCCGAGACCGCCTGCGGCTGCTTCACCACCTTGCGGAAGCGGGCTGCCTTTGCGGCCGCCTCGTCCCGCTTGGTCGCTGCCGCGATACTCTTGGGCTTCTTCGACCGACTGCCGAAGTGGGTCGACGCGGCCTGGCGCTTCTGCACGCCGCCCTGGGCAGTCGGCCCGCGGATGGGACCACACCATGGTGATCGGGCGCCGGTCGGCGGCACGCGATGACTTCGGCCTCGTTGTCATCTGGCCAGTCCTCGAAGCCAGCCCCGAGCCCGAACCCGCCTGCGTCGCTGCCTTCCCCCGCGACGTCGTCTTCCATGGAAGCCACCCCCAGGTCTGGGTCGTCTACATCGTCCATCGTACGGTCGGGGAGGAACTGGCGTTCCACCCCTGCGGCCCCGGCTGCTGGCGGAAGCATGGGGTTCTGCCAAAGAAAGGCCAGCTGGTCAGGAGTCGGCCACCATGAACTCGGCAAAGAGCAAAGAGAAAGAGGAAGAGAAACTTACCACCGGTGGAGGATTGGCGCGAGAGTACGGCACCTTGCCATTCTTCCACTCCTCGGTGAGCTTGCAAATGGAAATGTAGTTCACCATGTAAGACACCTCGGCGTGAGGCATCTTCTTGGTCCTTAGCCGGCGTGGGTCGAAGCAGCCGCTCATCTGGCAGATCATATGAGGTCGGCCCTGGAGCGGGACCACCCGGCGCTCCACGAAGGCGGCCACCAGGTCGGCCCCGGACAGACCCTTCGACTGGATCATCACCCGGAGTCGGGCAACGGAGGCGGACCCGCCCGGAGACAGCGACCTGGACCGGAAGGACCATGAAGGCTGTCTCCCAGCCGGCGGGCCGGCTATGTAAGCCGGCAGGTTGACGAAGTCGCCTTGCGGAGCAATATTCTTCACGTAGAAGTAGGACTTCTGCCAGAGCTTCACCGACTGGATCTGCGGGATGAGCGGAAACGGGTTGTTGTCGCTCGCCCTCCGCATGGCGATGAAGGCACCACATGGGGCGGGCACGCCCGCGACAACGGTGCCGAGCTTGCACAGAAAGAACTCTCCCCATAATTCAAGAGTGTGGAGGACACCGAGAAAACCCTCGCACAGGGTAACAAAGGCCGACAGCAGCATCACCGCGTTGGGAGTGAGGTGATGCGGCTGGAGATGATAAAATTCAAGGAACAAGCGGAGGAACCCGCTCGCCGGCAGGCCGAAGCCGCGCAGGCAGTGCGAGCGGAAGATTACCCGCTCGTCCTCTTCTCGCGTCGGCGAGATCTCCCTCTCCGGCGCGAGGCGGACCCGTACGAGAGCCGCGCCCGGCAACCGCCGCGTCCGACGGAGGAAGTCGAGGTGGTCGTCATGGACGTTGGAGCCGTCCCAGGAGCTCAACAACGCCATGGGGACGGCGCAGCGGCGAGAAAGGTACGATGAAAGGAGGGCGCACAACCTAACTGCGACAAAGCGACGGCGAGCCAAGAAGATTGGCAGGAAGGCCGAGCGGCGGCAGATAGCTGTCGTGACGAGAGTAGGAAGAAGAAGGAGGGGGCGGAGCGAGGGAGAGCGCACGAGCGTTTGGTGCTCCCCTCCTCTCCCCCTACTTATAGCCTCGTGCGGCAAAGCCGAGGAGGCAGGACGTGGGGGATGTGGGATTAACTGCACCCACTCCCCCATGCCCCTCGATTATTGCGCCATTACGGCATGGGGAAACCGTCGCTAGGGCGCGCGCGGTCCGCCCAGGCCGCAGAAGATCCGCGCGTGGGCCGAGGCCCTGTAGTGGCGGGCCCCAGACTATGGCGGCGTCCCGTCGCGCGCGTGGGCTGGCAGGCCCCTCCAGCCAGAGGATGCCACATGGCGCGCTGACGGCGAGCGGTCAGCTCACAGCCAGACTCGCGCGCTGACTGGCACCCACCTTCAAGCTTCGAAATCTCTGGGAGACGGAGCGCCTAGCCGAAGCCGGCCCCTAGTTCCCAGCTCCTCAAGATAGGAAGCTGACTGAGCTCCTCGACTTTTTTCTACCTCAGAGCCCAACCAGCTTCGGGGACTACTGTCGGAGTAAATGACCACGGGTAGCCTAGCCGGCTTCCCCTGGCACTTAAGAAAAATTACAGGCCGAACAAGCCTCCAAGCGTCCAAGACACGGGGCCGCCTTCCCCTAGCCGGCTACCTCTCAAACCGGCTGCGCAAAGACGGCCCAGCCCTGAAATCCTTGGGAAAACAAGACCACGAGAAGGCCGACTTCCAGAAGCCGGCCATAGAAGGGCCGACTCCCAGGAGCCGGCCCCTCAGCAGGAGGCTAAGATCTTGCCCTCAGAGTCTGCACCCACATAACAGCGACAAGACGGCGCGTGTCTACAGTAAAGCCTGCCACCCCTGAATCCCAGCGCACGCGTGGCCACAGTGCACTATACGGGGCAGCCATCCCCGTCCGGCGCGGCACTGTTGCCACGATGATCGTGACGTCACCCATAGCGAGCGGTCAGTACGACCCGTGGGTGGCGGGCCCCCTCGGTCAGGGAGATCCCAAAGGCAGCCAGGCTTCCCACAGTCGGCCAAGGGTACGGCCGGCTTCCAACAGCCGGCCAGCTCTATCCCTCCAAGGAGGCGCTTCATTAAGGAGACAAGAGACGGTAAGGCTACAGTGATGAGCCGCCTCGCAGCGGCACTGTAGCCATGCTTACCACAACAAAGCCATTGTCACCAGGGGCAAGGTAACAGTAACCAGCCCCCGACAAGACCCCCGAGCGGTGGGGCCGGCCTGTCGACCAAAGGGTCGGCAGCCGGTGGGCCCACCGGTCGGCGGGCCCCACCAGTCGGTGGAGAAGCCGGCGGGCGTAGACACAGACGGTCAGGGCCCACGCCAGCCGGATTACCATTGTACCCCTTGGGGGTAGGCCTATATAAACCCCCAGGGTTCCCATGCAGGGGAGAGCACTCTTTGGATAGATTTTAGACACCACAAGGAGAAGAGGAACGGGCTGGCCTGGCCCTCCTTCATCCTTTCACCGAACAGCTCAAGGAGCATTCTGTAGCTACCCATCGAGCTAGTGATCATGCAGAGACCCTGCAGAGCAGCATTAGGGGTGTTATCTCCACGGAGAGCCCTGAAGCTGGGTAAGATTCGCCAGCGTGCATGTCTTCGCCTTATCCCGTTTCCAGGCACCAACGATGTTTTATTGGCTCCCACAATGATAAGCCATCCATTGGCATATGTCGCACCAACCACCCGACATTCACGGAGCCACTTTTCAGAAAATAAGAAAAATACCTGCCAAAGATGAAGGCCAGGGGGCCCACCGTCTCTCCACGAGGGTGGGGGCGCGCCCCCTACCTCGTGGCCCCCCTGTTGCCTCTCCGACTCCAACTCCACCTCCATATATTGAGTTTCGGGGAGAAAAAAATCAAAGAGAAGAAATTATCATGTTTTACGATACGGGGCCGCTGCCAAGCCCTAAAACCTCTCGGGAGGGCTGATCTGGAGTCCGCTCGGGGCTTCGGAGAGGGGAATCCGTCGCCATCGTCATCATCAACCATCCTCCATCACCAATTTCATGATGCTCACCGCCGTGCGTGAGTAATTCCATCGTAGGCTTGCTGGACGGTGATGGGTTGGATGAGATCTATCATGTAATCGAGTTAGTTTTGTTAGGGTTTGATCCCTGGTGTCCACTATGTTCTGAGATTGATGTTGCTATGACTTTGCTATGCTTAACGTTTGTCACTAGGGTCCGAGTGCTATGATTTCAGATCTGAACCTATTATGTTTTCATCAATATATGAGTGTTCTTGATCCTATCTTGCAAGTCTATAGTCACCTATTATGTGTTATGATCCGTTAACCCCGAAGTGACAATAATCGAAATACTTACCAGTGATGAACGTAGTTTGAGGAGTTCATGTATTCACTATGTGTTAATGCTTTGTTCTGGTTCTCTATTAAAAGGAGGCCTTAATATCTCTTAGTTTCCGTAAGGACCCCGCTGCCACGGGAGGGTAGGACAAAAGATGTCATGCAAGTTCTTTTCGATAAGCACGTATGACTATATTCTGAATACATGCCTACATTATATCAATGAAACGGAGCTAGTTCTATGTCACCCTAGGTTATGACGGTTACATGATGAACCGCATCCGACATAATTCTCTATCACCGATCCACTGCCAATGAGCTTTCCATATATTGTTCTCCGCTTATTTACTTTCCCGTTTCTATTGCTATCATCACTACAAAATACCAAAAACATTACTTCTACTATTGTTACCTTTTGCTACCGTTATCACCACTATCATAATACTTTGCTACTAAACACTTTACTACAGATATTAAGTTTCCAGGTGTGATTGGACAACTCAGCTGCTAATACTTGAGAATATTCTTTGGCTCCCCTTGTGTCGAATCAATAAATTTGGGTTGAATACTCTACCCTCGAAAACTGTTGCGATCCCTTATACTTCTAGGTTGCGATGCCTCCAGAGATTACCTGGATAGTTGTGCTGGTTCTATTTTCAGGGAAAGAACACCGGATGAAGCTGAAATTCTATTGAATAATATGTTGACAAATGAAAATAATTGGACACCTCCAGAGCCAATTCCTGAGCCTATTCCTAAACCAACTCCGAAGAAGAGGGGTATTCTATTTCTCAGTCCTGAAGATATGCAAGAGGCAAAGAAATCTATGAAAGAAAAAAGGTATTAAATCAGAAGATGTTAAGAATTTACCTCCTATTGAAGAAATACATGGTCTTAATTTACCGCCTGTTGAAGAAACATATAATCTTAATCCTTTACCTATTGAAGAAACTCATGGTCTTGATAACCCGACACAGATAGTAAAGGTAAATTCTCTCTATAGATATGATAAAGCTGTAATCCCATTTACTAAGTTTGCTAGCCCATGCTTAGATGAGTTTGATAAATTTATGGCTAAGCAAGAAGACTTTAATGCTCATTCTGGTAGACAATTGAAATACAATTCAAATATGCTTGAACACTTGGGTGATTATATGCCTAATGTTAAAGGTGAACTTAAACTTATTAGTAAACATGCTTCTATGGTTACCACTCAAGTAGAACAAGTACTTAAAGCTCAAAATGATTTGCTCAATGAATTGAATAGTAAATATAATGATTATGCTATTAGAGTGGTTACTAGAACTGGTAGAATGACTCAGGAACCTTTGTATCCTGAAGGCCATCCTAAGAGAATTGAGCAAGATTCTCAGAGAAATAATATAGATGCACCTAGTTCTTCTAAAAAGAAGAAAAAGAAAAATGATAGGACTTTGCATGCTTCTAGTGAACCTATTGTTGAAACACCTGAGAATCCAAATGATATTTCTATTTCCGATGCTGAAGCACAATCTAGTAATGAATGTGAAACTAGTGGTAATGTTAATGATAATGTTCATAATGATGCACAACCAAGTAATGATAATGATATAGAAATTGAACCTGCTGTTGATCTTGATAACCCACAATCAAAGAATCAACGTTATGATAAGAAAGACTTTGTTGCTAGGAAACATGGTAAAGAAAGAGAACCATGGGTTCAGAAACCCATGCCTTTTCCTCCCAAACCATCCAAGAAAAAGGATGATGAGGATTTTGAGCGCTTTGCTGAAATGATTAGACCTATCTTTTTGCGTATGCGATTAACTGATATGCTTAAAACCAATCCTTATGCTAAGTACATGAAAGATATTATTACAAATAAAAGAAAGATACCGGAAGCTAAAATTTCCACCATGCTTGCTAATTATACTTTTAAGGGTGGAATACCGAAGAAACTTGGAGATCCAGGAGTACCCACTATACCATGCTCCATTAAAAGAAACTATGTTAAAACTGCTTTATGTGATCTTGGAGCTGGTGTTAGTGTTATGACTCTCTCTTTATATCGTAGACTTGATTTGAATAAGTTGACACCTACTGAAATATCTTTGCAAATGGCTGATAAATCAACTGCTATACCTGTCGGTATTTGTGAGGATGTGCGTGTTGTAATTGCAAACGTTACTATTTTAACGGACTTTGTTATTCTTGATATTCCCGAGGACGATAGTATGTCTATTATTCTTGGAAGACCCTTTTTGGATACTGTAGGGGCTGTTATTGATTGCACTAAAGGCAATGTCACTTTTCATGTTAATGGTAATGAGCATACGGTACACTTTCCGAGGAAACAACCTCAAGTTCATAGTATCAACTCTATTGGAAAAATTCCATCAATTATATTTGGAGGTTTTGAATTTCCTCTTCCTACTGTCAAGAAGAAATATGATATTCTTATTATTGGGGATGTGCATATCCCTGTTGAGGTAACATAGTGTTATTCAAAATTTCTCCGGTTTCATGTTATTCGGAATGAGTTCGTTAACAAGACTTGATCAACCTTTTTAGTGGATTCCTTTTGATGATCATGAGATGGATGAAACTAGAAGGCACAACCTTCTGTACCCCACTTTTACTTTCTGTTATTTATATTAAATAAAATGAAAATAAATATTTTTCTGTCTGTTATCTGATTAGACGTGCAATATAAAAAGACCTCGAAAATAAAAGTTCTCCAAATGCCCTGAAATTTAAATATGATTTTTCTAGAATATTTGAGGATTTATGGAACTGAGAACACACCGGGGGGGTCAACCACCTGCCCACGAGGGTGGAGGGCGCGCCCCCTGCCTCGTGGGCCCACGGTGGCCCTCCTCCACTTATTCCTGCACCCACACACTTCATCTTCCTCCCACAAACACGAATATCCAACTCAAACCCGAGTCCAAGCTCGTTTTGCTGCCATTTTCGATCTCCTTGCTCAAAGCACCTCTCACAAAACTGCTTGGGGAGATTGTTCCATGGTATGTGATCCTCCATTGGTCCAATTAGTTTTTGTTTTAGTGCTTTATTCATTGCAAATTTTTGCTGCTTAGGTGACCCTGTTCTTGAGCTTGCATGTCAAATTTATATGGTCAAAAGTAGTTTTGATGCATGATATAGGCCCTAGGCACTTGTAGGAGTAGTTGCTACCAATATTATTGAGTTTGGTTTACTTTTATTTTGAAGTTACTAAAAAAATTCAGAATTTATCAGAAAATGACGAGGAGACTTTTGAGGGGCTCATCGAGCCAAAGCTCGAAGGAAAAGGCACCAAAGCCTAAGTATAATCTGCCTCGCACCGTGGAGGTTCGGGCGTGTGTAAGGGCAAGACAGAAGAACCACATCGTGATGATGTGGAGGGTTTTATTGATACTATCATTGTAGGGGAAACAAGGAAGGTTTCCGATGCACGAATCACTAGCATACATTTTCCTGTTTTACGTTTCTTTGCATTATTTGCTAGTAGTTGCTTAATTGGTCGCGGAAACTATGGAAACCTTAGTATCCCTGATATTATTATTTTGCTCCAAGGTTTATACGGTGATAACACTTTTAGTATGGGCGACATTATTGCTAAACGGTTAAGTCTGAACCATACCAAGGGCCCCATCTTTGGAGGCATCTATGCCTCACGCCTAGCTGCACACTTTAACATACCTATTAGGCATTCTCAGAAGGAAGAAAAAGTGCTACCTCGTGTTTATTTAGATTATAAAAGTATGGTGGCACATGATTTTATTGTTAAGAATAGGGAAGGAGAACTTAAATATCAATTGTTCTTTAACAAACATCATCCTGAGACTATTACCCTGCCTGCTCCTTCTTTGTTTGATTTGTCTGTAGGCATGTACCTTGTTCCGTTGAAGGCTATTCACACCTACCGAAACCCTGCACCAGCTGAGGAGCCAGAGCCAGAACCACAAATTGATCCTTCACGACAGTCTAATTACTAGTGGGATCCGGAGATGATTGTCAGCCAGTGGCAAGCTGAGTCTCCCTCTTCTTCCTCGCAGTACGACCCCAACTACTATTATGGATATCCGCCAGGCCAGCCATGGCTATAGACCAACTTAGGCCAAAAGCCTAAGCTTCGGGGAGTACATATTTCCCACCGACATTACATTTATGTTCACACACTCATTGCTAGATGTCGGTGCTCATACTTTTTCATTGTATCATCCATGCTAGTTTATTTTCCTTTTTATGCTTTCTTCTTGTGTGTTTAATAAACCTTAAGAAAAAACCAAAAAAAAATTAGTTGTAGCTTTTAATTAGTTTACTTTCCATGCTTGTAGTAGCAATTAGAAAGAAAACATAAAAATATTTCCTGTTCTTCTTCTGCTTGTTGGGAGCTTTCCCGTGTAAATAGTATTATTTCTTTTCTTTTCTTTGGGGGTACATAGGAGAAGACCATAATTAAATTGTTGAAGTGGCTCTTATATGCATTATCGTTGATCTGACAAAAGAGCCCATATTGCCTTGTCTTCTCCTGTTTATTGAATGCCTGCAGATTCCAGCTTAGTCCAATGCACGTGCACTATTATTATTATTCACGTCGTTCGGTCGTGCAATTGAAAGGCAATTATGATGTTATATGATGGACTGGTTGAGATGACAAAAGATGGTATGAACTCGACCTCCTTTGTTTTTGTAAATATGATTAGTTCATCGTTCCTGATTCAGCCTATTAAGAATAAACATGTTTGCAATGACAACTAGAGATCATAGTTTCTTGTGCCATGCTTGATTAGTTATAATGGTTTACCTTGCATGCCAACATGCTATTAAACGGATATGATGTGGTATGATAGGGTGGTATCCTCCTCTGAAGGATTTAAGTGACTTAACTTGGCACATGTTCACACATGTAGTTGAAACAAAATCAACATAGCCTTCAGGATATTTATGTTCATGGTGGATTATATCCTACTCATGATTGCATTCGGTGTTGATTAATTTTAATGAATGTTCATGACTGTTGTCGCTCTCTGGCTGGTCACTTCCCAGTCTTTTGCTAGCCTTCACCTATACTAAGCGGGAATACTGCTTGTGCATCCAAATCCCTTAAACCCCAAAGTTATTCCACATGAGTCCACTATACCTACCTATATAGAGTATCTACCTTCCATTCCAAGTAAATTTGTATGTGCCAAACTCTAAACCTTCAAATAAATATCCTGTTTTGTATGCTCGAATAGCTCATGTATCGACTAGGGCTGTCTGTATCTTCCATGCTAGGCAGGTTATTCTCAAGAGGAGTGGACTCCGCTCCTCACTCACGAGATAAATGGCTGGTCACCGGGATGCCCAGTCCCATGCTTTATGCAAACTAAATCAAAATAATTGCAAACAAAACTCCCCCTGGGACTCTTGTTAGTTGGAGGCACTCGTTGTTTCGAGCAAGCCATGGATTGATGCTTGTTGGTGGAAGGGGGGGTATAAACTTTACCATTCTGTTTGGGAACCGCCTATAATGTGTGTAGCATGGAAGATATCTCCATCTCTTGGTTGTTATGTTGACAATGAAAGTATACCGCTCAAAATATTATTCACCTCTGTTTCAAAACCGAGCTCTGGCACCTCTACAAATCCCTACTTCCCTCTGCGAAGGGCCTATCTATTTACTTTTATGCTGAGTCATCATCCTCTTATTAAAAAGCACCAGTTGGAGAGCACTGCTGTCATTTGCATTCACTACTGTTAGTTTACATTGAGTATGACTTGACTGGATCTCTTTTACCATGAATTACAATGTCTAGTCTGTCCTTAGTCTTTAAAGGTGCTCCGCATTTATGTTTTGCGGTCTCAGAAAGGGCTAGCGAGATACCACCTTGTTATATCATATTATGATTATTTTGAGAAAGTGTTGTCATCCGAGATTTATTATTATGGCTCGCTAGTTGATTATGCTATTGATATGAGTAAACTTGAGACCTATGCGTTATTGTGAATGTGGTTAGTTATAATCTTTGCTGAAAACTTGAATGATGGCTTTACATATTTACAACAACAAGAGCAAACAGAGTTTGTAAAAGTTTTTCTTTATCACTTTCAGTTTATCAACTGAATTGCTTGAGGACAAGCAAAGGTTTAAGCTTGGGAGAGTTGATACGTCTCCAACGTATCTACTTTTTCAAACACTTTTGCCCTTGTTTTGGACTCTAACTTGCATGATTTGAATGGAACTAACCCGGACTGACGCTGTTTTCAGCAGAATTACCATGATGTTATTTATGTGCCGGGGCAAACATTCTCGGAATGACCTGAAACTTCACGGAGCCACTTTTTAGAAAATAAGAAAAATACCTGCCAAAGATGAAGGTCAGGGGGCCCACCGTCTCTCCATGAGGGTGGGGGGCGTGCCTATCCCCCTAGGACGCGCAACCTACCTCGTGGCCCCCCTGTTGCCTCTCCGACTCCAACTCCCCCTCCATATATTGAGTTTTGGGGAGACAAAATCAGAGAGAAGAAATCATCGCGTTTTACGATACGGAGCCGCCGCCAAGCCCTAAAACCTCTCGGGACTGCTGATCTGGAGTCCGTTCGGGGCTTTGGAGAGGGGAATCCGTCGCCATCGTCATCATCAACCATCCTCCATCACCAATTTCGTGATGCTCACCGCCGTGCCTGAGTAATTCCATCATAGGCTTGCTGGACGATGATGGGTTGGATGAGATCTATCATGTAACTGAGTTATTTTTGTTAGGGTTTGATCCCTAGTGTCCACTATGTTCCGAGATTGATGTTGCTATGACTTTGCTATGCTTAATGCTTGTCACTAGGGCCAGAGTGCCATGATTTCAGATCTGAACCTATTATATTTTCATCAATATATGAGTGTTCTTGATCCTATCTTGCAAGTCTATAGTCACCTATTATGTGTTATGATCCGTTAAGCCCGAAGTGACAATAATCGGGATACTTACCGGTGATGACCGTAGTTTGAGGAGTACATGTATTCACTATGTGTTAATGCTTTGTTCCGGTTCTCTATTAAAAGGAGGCCTTAATATCCCTTAGTTTCCGTAAGGACCCCGCTGCCACGGGAGGATGGGACAAAAGATGCCATGCAAGTTCTTTTCCATAAGCACGTATGACTATATTCGGAATACATGCCTACATTATACCGATGAACTGGAGCTAGTTCTGTGTCACCCTAGGTTATGATTGTTACATGATGAACCGCATCCGGCATAATTCTCTATCACCGATCCATTGCCTACGAGCTTTCCATATATTGTTCTCCGCTTATTTACTTTCCCGTTGCTATTGCTATCATCACTACAAAATACCAAAAACATTACTTCTACTATTGTTACCTTTTGCTACCGTTATCACCACTATCATAATACTTTGCTACTAAACACTTTACTACAGATATTAAGTTTCCAGGTGTGATTGGACAACTCAGCTGCTAATACTTGAGAATATTCTTTGGCTCCCCTTGTGTCGAATCAATAAATTTGGGTTGAATACTCTACCCTCGAAAACTGTTGCGATCCCCTATACTTGTGGGTTATCAATAAGGAGGCACTTCCTTGCGGCTACCGTGGACCCAGCTGTCAGCCTCTCCACGTACAATACTCTTCCGATGGAAGTCGGTCGTTGACCACATTGACCACGCCGCGCCGAGAGAACCACGGCGGTGGACGACGGCGAGGCCTAGGAAGGGTACGACGCAGAGCCGGGGAAGATGCGGCAGTGGAAGCCTGCGCGGAGAGGCGTACGAGGGTTCACCGGTTCGGCTACGGTGTGAGGCTGCCGTCGCTGCAGAATAACAGGGGGTGTGGGTGAGTAGAGGGATGCCTTGGCCAGCAGTGGGAGTAGTAGGGGCGCTGAGGCCTGCGCGGCAGCATAGCCGGCCATGGGAGGCGGGAGTAGGCGGTCCCACCGGCGCTGCTTTGGCGGCTGGAGCAAGAAGATCAGAGATTGAAGAAACACGACGGCCGTTGGATTGACATCCAACGGTTACGTCTGCTAGAATCGTTTGTTGACGTATATAATAACTAAAAAAATCTTGCATACACGTCAACTAAACAGGCCCACAAGTCAGACCACTCCCTCTTTTTTAAATAATTTATATATAGCTCATGGCAACTTCTTATGCAATTTATTGCAGTCGTTTTTTTGGTTGGACAGGGCCAATTTCGCATATTTCTGTGGGTTCCAAACTATTTTTAATACCGAAATGTCGAGCCAGATTTAAAGTACTTTGAAGATATATTTAAATTAAGTTAATGCCCAGTGAAATAGGAATCTGAAAATGTGGAAAAATTCAGAAATTATAAAGTAATTGCCAATTTGTCATCTATTTTTATATTTACAACCCATTTCATATTACTTTCAAGATTTGCAGGCGTCTTGAAAGAGTTGCATCCCACCAGGGCGTAGAAAAATAAGTAGGCCTGGATTGGGTATTCTTCAGAAAAAATAAACTGGGCTCATTTTCACAAAGAAAAAATAGCTGGGCTGGTCACATGGTGAACATAAAATATAAGCCTGGGCTAGGCGGGCCACAGCCCAGTTCAAACCCTGCTCCGTCTCAACAATACCAAATAAAAAAATACTGCTTGAGTAGCTATGTCGCAGTTGTCAGTCGATCTTGTGTTGTTCTCTTGTCTATTGACTATATACGCCCACAATGTCGTGGGTCCCAGATGTCAAGAAAACACTAGGAGGAAGCATTTTATTTTTCCATACGCTGACATGGTGGGCCCCTACTGTCATCCTCTCCATGTACTTCTGCCGATTCCTGTTGTTTGTTGACCATGTTGACAACGCGAGAGGGTGGCACCGCGGTGAGTGCACCAAAGCGCATGGAGGACGTCGGCGTTAACGATTTAGGAGACGGTGGGGCGGCGATGTGTGCGCTGCGGCACAGCCAGCCGTGGGAGGCGGAAGCAGGCGGCCCCGCCGGCGCTGGTTTGGTTTTGGCGGCTGGAGGAAGACAGGACTGAAGAAACACGACAGGCTGTAAAAGCAGCAGGAGTACTTAGCAACCTTAACTGAAACCAGCAGGGGCACTTAACAACCAAAGCTGAAAGCAGTATGAGTACTTAGGTTCAACCGTACAAAGCACACCTCAAACAGTGCTACTTTGCCTATAGTTAACCAAGGGTGAGGGCGCCAAGCCCCAGGGCAAGGCCCAGGCGCCACCCCGCGCATCCACAACCTTCTGAAAGCGGCTTCATTTCGCAACGTGGTCAATAAACAGGATATTCGCTTTAGAGCCATGGAAAAGCATGAACATAATCTTCTGTCCTATTCTCCAAGATGGATGGGCCTTCATTATTTGAGACCACCCATGGATAAGTATCTTTTCACCTCCAAGGGGAATTGAGTAGGTCGACATAAACATCATGTTGTGACCAAGCACAAGTCTAACCCGACCATGGTCAGGCACCTGTATAGGAACATTAGAACTTGGCAGTTCCTATTTCAAGAAGATCACAGTTGTAAAACTGTGTATAAGCAATAGTTTATGAACAACATATATAACAGAAAACATCTCGTACCATAAGTTTCTCGACACAGTTGGACGTGTTCAATAAGTGCAACAGTGGCACACATATCCCACGTGGCCTTCCACCATTGAAATGCCCCACAAGGACCTCAAGACGATCAATAAAGTGTAGGAACTTGTGGATGTCGATCCAGTCAACTTCAGTGCCATTAGTAAAAGCCGAGTTATTACAGAGTAACAATCGAGCAGACTGCTTAACTATGAAAAAACCTACACGTGCCACCAATTAGAAGAAAATATTAGTTAGAAGTAGCATCTTCGTGAGATATTCGTTGCTACTTCTAAAGTTAAATTGTGATTAGTTAGACAGAATAGGTGGATAAAGAAGTAATCGAGGCGACAAGCAAGAACCAGATACAAAACTAACATGGATGAATAATTGGAACAATGTCAGGGTGGAAGATCGCAGTGAAGATGAGACTAGGTTCTGCTATTTCCATCAACATTTGTGCGCCAACTTTCAGTCTGTAACACTTGAGAAAGTTTATCCAAGCTCGGCCATAAAAAAGCAGCGATCTTCTTGGTTCATGAACCCAACTCAGAACTTATATCCATGGCTTGTCTTCACTGTGACCATTAAAGTAGTGTATTCAGTTATGGCAAGGCTGAGCATCTTGAGTACATGTGTTCTGGCAGAGCAAATAATACACTGCAGGAAAAATAATATGAGAACACAGCATGTTCAAAAAATCCCCACCCTCCCGGATAGAAAAGAGGATTCTAGGAACATACTGTGCGCGTTTCAAAATGTTGTGTTAGGATGAGAAGGAACAAGTGTGGCGTCTCGCCGATGGCGCAGAAACCTGTAGGGTACTCGCACTTTGGGCACTGCAAATGAAACACACTAGATTCAGTAGGAAGAAAAATGCATCAACGGCGACGGCTGCCATCCTAGCATTACTTGCGACCAAGGGACTTTTATTTATCGGGGATGGATGAAGAATTCGTACCTAGTTCTCCATGTGAAAACCCTATGCAATCGCCGAGAGGGGGTTTTCTCTGAACAAGCAGACGAGGGAGAAGGGATTCAAGCCCAGTGAAATATTGCCGCTTCGTCCGTCCAACTTACTGCTAAAGCTGGAAAGGGGGTTGTGATTTGATGGCTCATTGGGCATTACTGCGGCGCTACGACCGGGGTGTGTCTACCGTGAAGTTGTGCACTCTAATTTGTGCATATGGCACGTGGACCCCGTTGCCGGTTGCCCCACATATCAGCGAAAGGAAGTAGAAAGACAGGAGTAACTAGTTACACATAAATATATATTTTGACAGAGAGATACTCCCTCTGTAAAGAAATATACAAATCTTTTATATCACAGGCTCACCTTTCCGAGAAATATACTCCCTTTGCAATGCATGGGCATTATGGGGGTTCAGCTAAGAATATAATACTCAGATAGGCTCACGGTTCTGGACTTTGGGCCGCAGGCCGACCCTGCATGTTTGGGGGCCCATGTGTTCTACCTTAGCGCTTTTCATATTGCAAGCGATCGGTACGGCGCTGGTTTTAGATGTTGTCGCAAGGCAAATACACAAAATTGAATAAAGCACGGCAGCTGTTGGAATGAAATCGAACGACAGTTCCTAACCAGCAATCAGAGTTGCAATTCTATCAACGATATACCATGTGATAAATAATACTGTCATACTACTTATACACACAAGACACTTGTTTCACCATGCCAGATTATTACATCAAAATCTCTCGGAGGATAGATCAGTTCGGCAGTTGCGTGCTGCTACTGAAGAATTTCAAAGTTGATTTGGACCAGCTCTCCTTGCCGAAAAAGTTCGATTTTGACATCATCCCCTACCGCAAGATATGATTTAGATTTGAACCTCGACCATCCTTTAGCATCAATCATCATGCGACCATCCTTTGTACTTATGGTATATTGAGTAGGTTCATTCACACCAAGGCTGCGCATGGTAAGAGAAACTTGGCCGCGGTCACCCGGATTGTTGAACGACTCCCTCGTTGCTATAGGAATTCTCTGTTTGCAAACAAGAAGACATACTGAAACAGTTAGATCAACACAGTGAATCATGTGAAACAACATGGAAAGAAAAAAGAACGAAGCACTTGGGCGGCCAATGCTGACCAAGAAGGTGCATGTCGGTTGTAAGGACTTTGGTATATGAAGTGTGAACTGCAACCCAGTTTGTTGCCGGTGCAACTGCATGGGTCGGAGCAGATGCAAGTGCAAGTGTTGGTGCATGTGCCGAAGCCGCTGCTGCTGCCGGAGATGGTGCTCCTTGTAGAGCTGGTGCCAGTGTCAGAGCAGGTGCCGGTGTCGATGCCCGATCCTCCGGTAGATCAGACTGATCCGCTGACGCGGTCGGTGCCCAATCCTCAGCTGGATCAGACTGAGCTGCTGCCGCTGTCAGTGCTAGAGCAACTGCCAGTGCTCGATCTGTGCGAGACAGTGGCGATCGTGTCTGGTCTGCTATGATCAGCTTTCTAACTTGACTAGGATCCGTGACCATGATCCAGTTTTTTTCTTCATTTCTTTTAAACGCGAGAAGGACTAATTGTGGCATTTTTGTTAAACCAAACTGCAGTTCATCATATAGATTCAACTTGTACTCAGACAACAGACTGATCCAATTTTTTCTAGTAATATAAGTGATGGACAGTACCTTCGTTACTGACACGACATAAGAAGTGAAACCTGCAAAAATAGCCATCGTGATGAGGACAACAATACCATTGTTACACCCACAGCCCTTGCTGCTATACATACTGGACCAATTACTAGAGCTCGCGCACGCCAATTGAATTATCAGGTACTTTCGTTTCTTGGTAACGATTCTAATGTTCATGAGAATATGATGCTGCCTAAATTGGATACATTTGTCTTGCTTACAAATGAAGGGCCTATCTTGGACAAGAAAGATGAACCTTGGAACAAGTTCAAGCGTGGAGATGATGGCATGCGCAAGGGGATCCAGAACGGAGTTACAAGTGATGATTTCAGGACTTTGAAGCCACCATAAGGAGTGCATGAAGCCTTGGACGAAATATACAAGATGCCACTTCATAAATTTTGTCCAGAGGCTATTTTAGGTGCTGCGTCACCTTATTATTGCGCCAGGCCCATGTATTTTCGAAATACTTAAGTATAGGTTGTTTTTAGAGTCCGTATGTGTGGGGAAACAAGAGTTAGGGTTGGTTTCGGACCCCTCCTCCAAGGGCCACGAAATTCCCCCCTCTTCCTCCATATATACAGCCCTTAGGGCGTCATTTAGACTTTGGGGTTTTGTTTAGATTAAAAGTTCGCCATAGCTGCAACTTCGCGTACTTCGTTTGTGTCCAACGACTAGACCAAGACGTCACAGAACCCCACCTTGATCAATAAAGCTTTCATCTTATATTCGCAATATTCAGATTGCAATCTTAGTTTCTTGCTTGTTTTTCGTTTGATCGCAGGAAACAGGCCCTCGTGGTCAAGTTGATCGTGCTCCGGCGTGGTCAATAACCCCTCGGAGTTGGTTTAGCGATTGCTAAGGTGCGACATCCTCGCACGTTCGTAGTCGGATCGCCAAAGTCGACTTCCTCTAAAACGATAGCCACTATCTCATCGAAAGATGGGACACCTTTGCCTCTATCAAGTGGTATCAGATTTCCAGGTTGCTCGGTGAGATTTTATAGTTTTTCGTAGTTTAGGTCGAGTCTGTTCTTCATACCTATAGTCCACGAAAAAGCAAAAAAAATTAGGGTTAGGTCGTCATATCCAAACCAATCTGAGCCTTTGCATAGTCTTTTTAGAGTTTTGCTTTGTTGAATTTGCGGTTGCATCGTCATGTCGAGTTGCTGGTCTTAGCGTCTAGTCCCTTAGAGTTTCGAGTTCTGTTCACAGGTTGTCACGCCGCCACCGCACCATCGTCATCATCATTACCATATACCACCACCCCATCATATACATCGCCGATGCCATATACAACCACCAATCCGAGTCCACATATACCATCACCATATACCACCACCAATCCGAGTCCAGATATACCATCGCCATATACCACCACCAATCCAAGTCCAGATATACCACCACAGTCCGAGTTCCACCAGATTCATCTCCGCCACCAGTCCTAGTCCGAGTCCAGTATTTGTTGCTTTGTTTTTGAGTTCCAGATCACGCCATACTCCGAGTCATGACAGAGTACGACTCCCGAGATTACGTGCTACCCGCAGAAGAAAAATAGTTCCAAACTAAAAAAACTAAGTCTGGAAAATTCTGGCTAGGCAGTTTTTAGACCATTTGTAGACTTTTTCGAAAAAAAATTGTTGGGGAGCAAAAAAAGAGGGAAAAAAAGTGCAAAAAAAGTGAAAAAAAGAAAAAAAAATTCAGAGTGTGCTCCTCCATTGTTTACGTGCAGCGCCGTGATTTTGTTAGTGTTCTAGGCTCGCGTCTCTAGCACGGTCTAGCCTAGGACCAGCACAGTACCGTCCTTGAGCGTTTATTCAACTTTGCATCTCTGAATTGATTATTGCTGACCCTTTTTGCTATCATATTATAAGCCTTCCCAGCTCCACATACATCTACGTCGTGCGTTTGATTCTCCTTGGTAATCGCACTATCCATGCTTTGAGAGTTTTGACTACGACGGTTGCCGATCACCGCCTACTGCTGGGTAAGAACTGGTAAGAATTTGAGATTTGCTTGACGGATTTGTGACACCACCACCACCTCTTGTTAGTAGTCTATAGGATCATATTTTTGTGTGTTTCTATTGTTGCTAACCATGGCAGGATCACAAGCCGACGAGACTGACTGGGAGAACATGACGAATAAGGAGTTGCGATGAGTGGACAGGTGCAAGATGTGCTAAACAGATTTGAAGAGGCCATGGAGAAGATAGATGGCATGGAGAAGACGTTCGAAACGAAGCTCGATAATAGGTTTTATGAATTTCTCGCGCGTCTTCCACCACCACCACCGGCTGCACCTAACGCACCTCTACAACAACAACAACAACCACTACCTCCACATCGCAAAACAGCCCTCCGCCGAGCGAGCCGTCTCCCTCTTGCACCTGGCCAAACTATTGGTGCTGTTGTTGATACTTCTGTGGCTCCCGCTGCTGATGTGGAGGAGGATGATTTTGCGGGAGATTACGAGGATGAGGTTGATCAAAATCAGAACTACATGCCACCACCAGCACCGCAACCACCAGGTCGTCCACATGCAAATAATGGCAATGGTAGGGCTCACCCTCAGGTACAAGATCATGACCATCTCCCTAAACTAAAATTGAATATTTCACCATTTGAGGGTAGATATGTTCCTGATATATATCTTACTTGGGAGTTAGAAACTGAACAACGATTTACATGTTTACAATATCCCAAGGAGAGACATGTTCCTGCTACTGTTTGTGCATTCACTAGTTTTGCATGTGTTTGGTGGTCTGAGCATTGTAGACTATATCCTATTCTAGCTACTTGGGCTGCTTTGAAAACAGCTATGCGTACTCGTTGGGTTCCACCATATTATCAACGTGAATTACTTCAAAAATTGCAGCGTTTAAGACAAGGAAAAAATTCTGTAGAAGAATACTATCAGGAATTACAAACTGGCATGATTAGATGTGGTATTGTTGAGGAGAATGAAGCTATGCTTGCACGTTTTATGGGTGGATTAAATAGAGAGATTCAGACCATTCTAGAGTATAAGGAGTATACTAATATCACTCGTTTATTCCATCTTGCTTGTAAAGCTGAACGTGAAGTGCAGGATTGACAGGCATTGGCGCGAACTAACTTTTCTGCAGGTCAATCTTCATCATGGATACCATGTGCATCCTCTACTTCCACTACACCAGCACCTCCATCAGGTGCCACCTCCAGCTGTGATACAAGAAAGCATGCACAACCACCACTATCTGCCAAGAGCACACCTCCCGGGCCTGTGCAGAGTTCTTCTTCTTCCATGGCATCAACAAGGCACACAAGTGATATTATTTGTCGTCGTTGTAAGGGAAGAGGACATTTTGCGAGAGAATGCAAATCTCAGTGTGTGATGATTGCTACTGAGGATGGTGGGTATGAGTCCGCTAGTGACTATGATGAGGAGACTTTAGCTCTTATTACACGTGAAGAACACGGTGGAGACGATTCTGATCATGAGACGCAATACATGGCTCCTGAAGATGCTGACAGGTATGAATGTTTAGTTGCTAAACGTGTTTTGAGTGTGCATGTCACACAAGCTGAGCAAAATCAGAGGCATAATTTGTTCCATACAAAGGGAGTTGTGAAGGAACGTTCTATTCACGTCATCATAGATGGAGGGAGCTACAATAACTTGGCTAGCATGGAGATGGTGGAGAAGCTATCACTCACCACAAGACCACATCCACATCCTTACTACATCTAATGGTTCAACAACAGTGGAAAGGTTAAGGTAACACATATTGTTCGTGTGCATTTTAGTATCTCTACATATGCTGATTATGTTGATTGTGATGTGGTACCTATGCAAGCATGTTCCTTATTACTTGGTAGACCATGGCAATTTGATAAAAATTCTATACACCATGGTAGAAACAATCAGTATACTCTTGTTCATAAGGATAAAAATATTACTTTGCTTCCTATGACTACTGATTCCATTTTGAATGATGATATTAATAGAGCTAATAAATTAAAACAGGAGAAAAATAAAAGTGAAAATCAGATTGTGGCAAAAGACTTTGAGTAACAAATGCAGCCTAATAATAAACCATCTAGTGTTGCTTCTGAAATTAAATTGAAAAGTGCATGTTTAATTGCCACCAAATCTGATATTGATGATTTAGATTTTAGCAAATCTGTTTGCTATGCTTTTTTGTGCAAAGAGGCATTATTTTCATTCAAGGACATGCCTTCCTCTTTGCCTCCTGCTGTCACTAACATTTTGCAGGAGTTTGCTGACGTCTTTCCACAAGACGTGCCACCGGGATTACCACCTATTCATGGGATTGAGCATCAAATTGACTTAATTCCCGGTGCATCATTACCCAACCATGCACCATACCATACTAATCCAGAGGAGACGAAGGAGATTATGCGTCAAGTACAAGAACTGCTCGACAAAGGTTATATACGCGAATCCCTTAGTCCTTGTGCTGTTCCTATCATTTTAGTGCTGAAAAAGGATGGTACGTCACGTATGTGCGTTGATTGTAGAGGCATTAATAATATTACTATTCGTTATCGTCCTCCTATTCCTAGGCTAGATGATATGCTTGATGAATTGAGTGGCTCTATAATATTCTCCAGAGTTGATTTGCGTAGTGCATACCATCAAATTCGTATGAAATTGGGAGATGAATGGAAAACATCATTTAAAACTAAGTTTGGATTATATGAGTGGTTAGTCATGCCTTTTGGGTTAACTAATGCACCTAGTACTTTCATGAGGTTAATGAACGAAGTTTTACGTGCTTTCATCGGACGATTTGTGGTAGTTTACTTTGATGACATATTTTTTATAGCAAATCTTTGGAGGAACATTTGGAACATTTACGTGCTGTTTTTATTGCTCTACGTGATGCATGTTTGTTTGGTAACCTTGGAAAGCGCACCTTTTGCACCGACCGAGTATCTTTTCTTGGCTATGTTGTTACTCCACAGGAAATTGAAGTTGATAAAGCCAAGATTGAAGCTATTGAGAGTTGGCCGCATCCCAAAATGGTCACACAAGTGAGGAGTTTCCTTGGCCTCGCTGGTTTCTATAGGCGTTTTGTGAGAGATTTCAGCTCCATTGCTGCACCTCTCAACGAGCTTACAAAGAAGGATGTGTCTTTTGTTTGGGGTACCGCACGGGAAGAAGCCTTCACGGTATTGAAAGATAAGTTGACACATGCTCCTTTACTCCAACTTCCTGATTTTAATAAGACTTTTGAGCCGCAATGTGATGCTAGTGGAATTGGATTAGGAGGTGTGTTATTACAAGATGGCAAACCTGTTGCATACTTTTCTAAAAAATTGAGTGGGCCTAGTCTGAACTATTCTACTTATGACAAAGAATTATATGCTCTTGTTCGGACCTTAGAAACATGACAACATTATTTATGGCCCAAGGAATTTGTTATACATTCTGATCATGAATCTTTGAAACACATTAAAAGTCAAGCAAAACTGAACCGTAGACATGCTAAATGGGTTGAATTCATTGAGACTTTTCCTTATGTCATTAAACACAAGAAGGGTAAAGAAAATGTTATTGCTGATGCACTGTCTCGTCATTATACTATGCTTTCACAACTTCACTTTAAAATATTTGGTTTGGAGACCATCAAAGATAAATATGTGCATGATGCTGAATTTAAAGATGTATTGCAGAATTGTAAGGAAGGGAGAACTTGGAACAAGTTCGTTCTCAACGATGGATTTGTGTTTCGTGCTAACAAGCTATGCATTCCAGCTAGCTCTGTTCGTCTTTTGTTGTTGCAGGAGGCGCATGCAGGAGGATTAATGGGACACTTTGGCGTCAAGAAGACGGAGGATATACTTGCTACACATTTCTTTTGGCCAAAGATGAGATGGGATGTTGAGTGTTTTGTTGCTCGCTGCACTACATGTCAAAAAGCTAAGTCACGACTCAATCCTCATGGTTTATATATGCCTTTGCCTGTACCTAGTGTTCCTTGGGAGGATATATCTATGGACTTTGTTTTAGGTTTACCTCGAACAAAGAAGGGGAGGGATAGCATATTTGTTGTCGTGGATAGGTTCTCGAAAATGGCACACTTTATACCATGTCATAAAAGCGATGATGTTGTTAATGTTGCTGATTTGTTCTTTCGTGAAATTATTCGCTTGCATGGTGTGCCAAATACTATTGTTTCAGATCGTGATACTAAATTTCTTAGCCACTTTTGGAGATGTTTATGGGCTAAGTTGGGGACTAAGCTGCTTTTTAGTACTACTTGTCAACCCCAAACTGATGGACAAACTGAAGTAGTCAATAGAACATCGTCTGCTATGCTTAGGGCTATTTTGAAGAATAACAAGAAAATGTGGGAAGAATGCTTACCTCATATTGAATTTGCTTATAATCGTTCATTGCATTCTACTACTAAGATGTGCCCTTTTGAAATTGTGTATGGTTTCCTACCTCGTGCACCTATTGATTTGTTGCCTCTTCCATCTTCGGAGAAGGTTAATTTTGATGCTAAAGAACGTGCTGAATTGATTTTACAAATGCATGAGTTAACTAAGGAAAACATTGAGTGTATGAATGCTAAATATAAACTTGCTGCAGATAAGGGTAGAAAACATGTTGTGTTTGCACCTGGAGATCTTGTTTGGTTACATTTGCGTAACGATAGATTTCCTAATTTGCACAAATCAAAGCTAATGCCACGTGCTGATGGTCCTTTTAAGGTGTTAGAGAAAATAAATGATAATGCATATAAACTTGAGCTGCCTGCAAATTTTGGGGTTAGTCCCACTTTTAACATTGCAGATTTGAAGCCTTATTTGGGTGAGGACGATGAACTTTCGTCGAGGACGACTTCATTTCAAGAAGGGGAGGATGATGAGGACATCAATACCATTGTTACACCCACAGCCCTTGCTGCTATACATACTGGACCAATTACTAGAGCTCGCGCACGCCAATTGAATTATCAGGTACTTTCATTCTTGGTAACGATTCTAATGTTCATGAGAATATAATGCTGCCTAAATTGGATACATTTGTCTTGCTTACAAATGAAGGGCCTAGCTTGGACAAGAAAGATGAACCTTGGAACAAGTTCAAGCGTGGAGATGATGGCATGCGCAAGGGGATCCAGAACGGAGTTACAAGTGATGATTTCAGGACTTTGAAGCCACCGTAAGGAGTGCATGAAGCCTTGGACGAAATATACAAGATGCCACTTCATAAATTTCGTCCAAAGGCTATTCTAGGTGCTGCGTCACCTTATTAATGGGCCAGGCCCATGTAATTTCGAAATACTTAAGTATAGGCTATTTTTAGAGTCCGTATGTGTGGGGAAACAAGAGTTAGGGTTGGTTTCGGACCCCACCCTCAAGGGCCACGAAATTCCCCTCTCTTCCTCCATATATACAGCCCTTAGGGCGTCGTTTAGACTTTGGGTTTTGTTTAGATTAAAAGTTCGCCATAGCTGCAACTTCGCGTACTTCGTTTGTGTCCAACGACCAGACCAAGACGTCACAAAACCCCACCTTGATCGATAAAGCTTTCATCTTATATTCGCAATATTCAGATTGCAATCTCAGTTTCTTGCTTGTTCTTCGTTTGCTCGCAGGAAACAGGCCCTCGTGGTCCTGTTGATCGTGCTCCGGCATGGTCAATAACCCCTCGAAGTTGGTTTAGCGATTGCTAAGGCGTGACGTCCTCGCACGTTCGTAGTCGGATCGTCAAAGTGGACTTCCTCTAAAACGATAGCCACTATCTCATCGAAAGATAGGACACCTTTGCCTCTATCACATTGTAGAGCAAACCAAATGGTTTATTCTGTGATGAATGTCACATGGCAAAACCTGCATCATAAAATTGCTGGAAAAGAAAGAAAACATGACATTAAATCAATAAGATTTAGATAGTAAATCAATAAGATTTACTTGATGTGACACGAGTGAATCCTTACCAGGAAATCACTATGTTGAAGTACTAAACAGAAGATTGATCGTCCAACTACGTGTGGCATGCAGGGGCCCCGCCTACTCCCACAAGAAGGACAGTCCAAAAGTCGTGACAAATCGTATGGACCGAACATCCATGGGACTGGACATCGTGGCGGGGGCGATAAACCCTGCAATGCATACAGATATTGGAGTGTAACCATAATTGATAAACCGTCCTCACAAAAAATATGATCTGGATACTTCGAAATATACAGACTGAATTGAGTGGACAGACATTAACACAAACCGTTCTCAGGACTGACCACACACCAAAAGCGGCAGTACTAATAAACAATACAGGGTTCACAACAAACAAATCAAGTACTGAACAATAGTACTTACTACAGACAAGCAAAGTTGCACTAGCTAAACTCTGCAGACTATTTCTTGCCACCGACCTACGGGATGAACCCTGCATAACTGACTAGGCCATGGACTTCGTGTGAGATGTCTACATGCACCATCACCATCTTGTCAACCTTGGAGAACCTAACAGAGTGGTCTTTCCACTCATAAACATGATGATGAAGACAGGCCGCATCAGATTTGTTGGGAAGCTTTACAAGAACCACACCCTTCGTAATCGAAGGCACAGCCAGGAAATTGTTGTGGTCAAGTACAGCCTCGAGAACACGGCTAACAACAATGCTATAGGAAAACACTAGTTCAGGACAGGTGGAGACAAGGACACAGCAGCTGGATAGTTTAGCAGTAGAACTCATCATAAAGTCTTCCAGTTCACACGGCATGACTTTGAGAACTTCATCTCCACCGCGGACCTGGTTCTAATTCAAACAGAAACCATATTTTGTTACTACCTCCGTTCGGAAATATAAGATGATTTTCGATATTATACTCCATATATGACTACATATACGCACAGAAATGAGTGAACAAAGACACTAGAACATGTCTTCAAAGGCATGAGAGCAGAGGGATTACATGCAATATACATAACACAAGTTACTGAGGCAAATATACCCTCTTAAAAGGTAGCATGCTGTTCATAAAGTACTCTCTCCGTCCCAAAATTCTTGTCTTAGATTTGTCTAGATACGGATGTATCAAGTCACATTTTAGTATTAGATACATCCGTATCTAGACAAATCTAAGACAAAAAATTTGGGACAGAGGGAGTAGTTGAAAGTACTCTATAAGAAATCAGTGTCAACCTCTCACATGTTTTGGTCAAAAGAGGAATTTAGAACCGTCATTTGGCACACTAAAATCACATGCAAGATCACCCAGAAAGTTGTACTACCAGTACTAGTACCGCGTGTTAGATGAAAAAATACGATCAAGATCGATAAAAGAGACATTACCTGGACTTGCTTAATGAGGGATCCCGGAGAGGGGGGCTTGGACAGGGCGATGGCTTTGAGCTTGTCTGCAGTAGTCTCGGCGGGGTGCTTGCGCTTCTTCGTAGCATGAGCCTCGACAGTTTTGGCCAGAGCCATAGACATCATGTTGGCCGGTGCTCCGGCATCCATCCAAGAGAGGAAGCTGAGAGAGAAGAGTGAAAGGAGGAACGAGATGAGGGAGAAGCGAAGCGAGTGGGGGTTTTCTTCAAGAGAGGAAGCTGAGAGAGAAGAGTGAAATGATGGTTGCTTCGTCCGTCCAACTTACTGCTGGAAAGGAGGGGTTTTGTGATTTGACGGCTCATTGGGCATTACTACGGCAGTTCGATCGGGGTAGTCTACCGTCACTCCACTACGGAGTAATTTAGTGCATGGTTGGTGGACCCAGGTGCTGGTTCTCCCACACGTCGGCGAAAAGTGAGTCATTTAGTGCATGGCTGGAGGAGGATCCGCACGGTAGAGCGTGTCCACTGTTTTTTTGAAGAAAAAAATGATTACAGCAAGCGTTTCCACTCTTACGACGGAGGAGTGCGAAACACGGCAGCCACTTGAACATACACAGTGCTCCTACTACTAGGCATGTGCAGTGGTTCATACGTCAGTACTACACAATCTTGTTGCTAGTGTAGTAAGATATGATGATAACAAATGATGTTGTGCGCATGTCAACTACTCCTATATGTAACATAGTACCGCTTTTTCGACTGTCCAGTCGAGAATGAACGGTGAGATCAATGTTAACATAACTAGGTCCACAGCGCACGGAGAGTATGGTGCTACAGTACTCCATGAAACATGAACCATATGAAGCACGAATAGTGTTAGGCAGGGTGTATGAAGGGTGCACGGGATGGGAGCAAAAGTTCCCTTCTCGACCCACTTTTGGGTGTTTGGCAGAGTGCATGAAGGGTGCGTGAGTCCACACTAGTAGGTTGACAAAAATACACGAAGAGGAAACAACTATATTGAGATGAGAATGCAACCAAACACATCCACACGCTTTCTGCTACAGTGACTGATCTGCACCGTCTGAGTTTGATCCAACGGTCATGTTGCGCGGAGACATGGACATGCCCATGCAAAGGGCGCCTAAACACCACCGAAGTCCCTCTGCTCCTCGACGCTCACGACATTGGTGATGCAGGGTGCAACCGCCCACAGAGCCCGCTCCCGGTCGACGGGAGCCAGTGTCAGGCGCCTCACCTCGGACTCCATGATCTGCTGCGCCGCCATGGCACCAGGTAGAAGCAACGGGGAGAGGAAGCAAAGGGGGTGAAAACGGCTGAAAGGCAATGCAATCTACAAGAAGGCGGAGGGAGCGGGGAATCTTTTGGTTTTGACCACGGTAAAACACCAGTCGACGACTTCTCACATCAGGGAGCAGTGGGTTTTTACAGGCGGAGTCATCGTGACTAATTGCTGCTGCGCCTGCTCCCGTCAATCAAAAAATTAAAAATCCTTCCACGCCTGCTCCCGTCAATCAAAAAATTAAAAATCCCAAACACCAGAGCAACGCCGCGGTGGATATTTAAATTTACTTGTCGGCAAGTAGATAAAAACAGGGGTGAAAAAACAAATGTGGCGGCGGCCTAGCTAATCGGTCGAACTAGCCCAACTAGCTAGCCACTGTGCTTCACTAATGTACTCGGCAGGAAAGGTGGTCTTTCCTGATTTGACGACTCATTTACTTGCTTCGGTGCTACGACCGAGGAGGACCCAGAAACGCGTGGTTGCATCCCACGTCAGGAAGAATATATGCGTGCACCACCCGGGAGGACCCCGAAACCGCGCGGTAGGGTGTGCCACGTCTCGGCACGGAGGAAAAATGTGCGTGTAAAAATATAATGTATCAGACGTAGTACCTATGGTTCGACCTAGGGACCTAGCCAGTCGGTCGAAAACACCCCACTATCCACACATCTTCATCATGCAAACGTGGCACGGAGGATAGATGTGGTTAGCTCCATCTCGACCAACCACAACGTCTCTTGTTCTAGGCGATTCTTCTATATTCCAAGCTTTTTTTAGTTGTAATAACACCACGGCAAGCTAGTGCTACTCTTCATGTGTGCCCGTGCAAAGGTTAGACGATGGAGAGAAGATAGATTGAGATCGCAGACATGGGACCCACCAGTAAGTGAGACAACGGTCATGGATGTGTTGACAAGGCACTCCCTCTACTCTACTCAACGCAAGTACTGTATAAAATCAAGTTATGGGACAAAGCCAACAACTGTTTGTTTTTTCAGGCTATCGACTTACGCTTTGTAGTCCAGGTTGCCAGTTCGAATGTCGTCTTTCAGATTTGTTAGTTTTAGATCCAAATTTGATTAATGACAAGTGGGATCCCCGTGTGTTGTTCCGATATTTCAGTGTAGGATGGTTTTTTTGAACAAACACTTTGCACGGTTAGACAAGTAACGGCACGAGTTACACATTTTTTGCAAGTTTACGAACAAAAATGACTGCGGCATAGAATATCACATCCACCCTGCAGCTTAGATACTATGGTGAGGGAGTAGTCTTTGTAATTATGCGCAATTTCCAAACTCTCCAAAGGTTTTTTTGCAAATAAAACATTCAGGCCTCGTGTGTGCCACTGCATCTTCGGTCCAACGGCTCCCCGGTGCTCATATTAGGTGCTCCCCGTAGCTTAATTACCCGCTACAGTGATTTGAGCATCTAGATCGTATGATCAGTGATCATGTGGCACATGCGTAGTACTTGTACTTTCTGCGCATTTCCCAAACTCTATCAGCCGTATATTGCAAAAACATTCAAACCTCCTACTGTGGGCCGTTAGATCTTAGTGAACTCGTATCACCATAGAATCTACGGTGCGGGAGCACCTCATACTCTCCCGTGCGAGAAAACATAAGGTGTTATCGCGGCTTGGATGCTACGGTGATACGAGCTTGGAGGTCGTTTGATCTGAGATTCAATGGCATCTGAGCAGTCTTTATGCTTGTAAGCAGTGGATGAACTCTTTTGGGGCTTTTCTGCAAAAAACCATTTGAACCACCGAGGTGTTGGGTCACAAATCCAACGCCTCCAAAGAGCTTGTATCACCAAAGCATCTAAGGTGTGGTAGCACATGATATTCTTACATATAGGAGAATATGATGTCCTCCTTCATCTTAGATGCTACGGTGATACGAGCTTTGAGGTCGTTGGATATGGGATCAAAGGGCATCTAAGTAGTTTTTGTACAAATTGTGTGCAATTCTCAAACTCATCAAGGTTTCCTGCAAAAATATTAAGACACATCATGTGAGCTGCTATATCTCAGATCTACAAGCTCCAAGCAACTCGTATCGGCATATAGCATCTAAGGTATGGGGGCACATGATATTCTCCTGGGGAGGAGGGGTGGGGGTGCACAACCAATCGGTGGTTGGGAGGGTGGGGACAAATATAATCTAAACAACCCTAAACAGAGCTCCACAATTTTATCTAAGGTCGAGGGTTTGACCCCCGACAATCATAGCTCCGCCTAAACACAACATTTGCATGTACTGTAGTACTAGATTTAATATTCATGTTCATTTTAAATATTGAACTGAGGACCATGGATGTCTTACATTTTACTCCCTTTGTTCCTAAATATTAGTCTTTTTAGAGGCTTCAAATGGACTGGCACATACAGATGTATATAGACATATTTTAGAGTCTAGATTCACTCATTTTCTCCATATGTAGTCACTTGTTGAACTCTCTAAAAGACTAATATTTAGGAATAGAAGGAGTATTTTTGAATTCATGTCATACATGCATGGTTTGGAAAAATAGATGCACTATACTTATTGGATTGTTGTTGTGTTCGTGTGTGTGTCTGTGTGTGTGTGTGTGTGGTCATATGCTTGATACATACAAAGTTTTCTCACCTCCATATTGTTCATCTTTTAAATTTGAATTTGCATTGGAAAACTTACTAGGGATACCATGAAATGTGAAATCCACGTTGAGATCACTATATCACAAACTCACTCTAATTCAACAACTCGTCATAAATTAATTACCACGTTGAGATTAGTATTTGCAAGGAAAATACGGGTATTGTAATACACATAGATTCGTTCGGCAATTTAAAAGGTTCCTTTCGTATTCTCGAATGGTAGGACCCAACGGCGTACCAGCAAGACCTTGGCTCGTGTTGATCCTAAAAAAACCGATCTCGTGTCCTTCCGTGGCGTGCGTGGTACGCACATTAGGCAACCCCAACCAGTCGAGCCTCAGCGTTTCAAGTCGAAATATCTGGTGGCCAGAATTCTAGCCCTAGGAAATTCCCCTCATGTCCCCGGTCCATAATGACTACCGATGAAGAACGGAGGGATGCTTTAGTAACTAGACAATGTTACCTACCATGCTGAGCACGGTTCAATTCCCTCGGTCGTCGCTCGTCAAGGTCACCCGTCAACTGCATTGCCTAGTACTACTACTACAACACCAGGATGAGCACAGAATTGAGCCCGTTTGTTCGTGTCTAGTACTTGAGTTAATATATCAGGCAATGCACTGGTACGGAGGGATTATCCTTTTACTCTGCATATATAACTTGTCTGAAGTCTAACTAAGCAAAATGTTTGACCAAATCCTTTCTTAAGAAATACAACATGACAGATGTACGGCTTGAAAATTTATTGCATGATGCAAGTTATGATATTGTTTCAAATCCTGGATCTTAAATTTCAGAAAATCCAAAAGTGAGCATAAATTCTTGAAACTAAGCATGGTCACGTGATATGGCACAAATATTACTTCGTAAGTTTTTTCTTCAATTTGAGACAAGCTGCTTATGACAAGTTGCACAAATGAAGAGCCAAGGTATTTTGGAACAAATTCCTGTCACGTTAAGGCGAACGCTTTCACTATTGAAACCGTGGGCATTTACGTGCCACCACGAGTCCCCACTTCTCATCGGCAGGTGCCGTCCGAGCAAGCGTGTGAGTCGACGGGAGGCGTGTGAGCAGACCGCTGTGCAGGCTCACCGGGAGGCGTGCCCTTTGACCAGGTTCCGCCGCCCACCGTCGTCCCAACTTCTCCCACTTTTAATGTCGTCGGCGCCACAGTTTAAAATCAGCCCCGCACTACCCGGTATCGCTACAATCCTCTCTCTTCCTCTCAGATTCTCCTGTCGTCTACCTCCAACTAGTGTGACCTAAATGTACACCATGCTGCATCACGATGGTCTGCCCTTAGTGTTCTAGTTTCCTGAGGAAGACACCCAGACGGAGTCTCAAGAACATAAGGCGCTTTGGGACGAGCTTGAACTGGCTTTGCGGGAAGACGCCACGCCTGTCCCCGCTCCCGTTCCGGCTCCTGTCGCCCCGACTGCGCCAGCCCCCATCCCCGTGGCATTGATGAGCTGGGAGCCACACATTGTCGCCGAGCTTGATCCCACAAGGTTCCACGAGGTCCCCGCCGACTTTCACGCACCCGTGCACCTGCCAGCGCATGCGCCTGCGCGTGCACTGATGCGCACGCCCGTGCCGGTGCCCGTACACTTGCCAGCGCATGCACCTGTGTGTGCACTGACGTGCACGCTCGTGCTAGTGCCCGTGCACACGAATGTCTCCGCCGCGCCGTTGACAGCGCCTGTCCCCTCGCGGGTGCTAGTGCCCCCTCAGCGGCATGGATGGCCGCCGTTGACTGCTTCCTTGCACCAACGCCTGTCGCCTCCTCCCGCCAGTTGACTCGCTCCGAAGTCCAGAACAGTTTGGCCTTCCTTGAAGCTAGGCCAACGTCCAGGAGTACACCAACAACGGCGCAAGACGCCGCCATCGCCGTCGGTCAGTGGCCCGATGACACACAGAGCACGGTAGAGGAGCCGCTTCCCACCGTGAGACGCCCCCGCCGCCGCCGCGTAATATAAATTTGCCATGAAAAACTTTCGGATTACCATGCTTAAAATACAAACGTTTATCATTTCCGTTTATTTTATATTGATCGTCGTATAATTTAAAGTCGGAGTTAGACTGAACGAAATGTATGGTTTGATCGATTGAATGTTCTGCTAGAGCCGTATCAAATTAAATATAAAATGTCATCAAGCCACATGTATTCCTTGTCATCCAATGACCTAGACTGCTTCAATGTCGAGCGCTCAACACGTTAAGCGTGCAGTTAATTTCATGCCAAAAATAGTGCTAATCACACGACAACACGCAAATAATATCCTAGTAGTTAATATCCGCATGCACTTAATATACTTCCAAATTAACGTGCATTGCACGTACACACTGACTAGTGCTGGTAGTACGTGAAACTGGTGCCGTGACTTGTGAACGCGTCCAGATATGGTCAACGGCAACATCGCCCGCGAGTTCTTCCTGTTTGCCCGTGCGTCTAAACGTAGAGGGGAGGAGAGAGAGAGCACACATGGAACCCACCAGTAAGTGAAGGCGAATAGTACTAAAACTAATATTACATGTTATCCATTAATTAGGCTTTGGTAATATAAAAACATTATGTGAACAAAGGGGGTACAACAAACATTGCTATTCTACGTATGTTGCCTATTGACGTGCGGCTTGAAGGCCTGGTCGCATGTTCGATCCTCATCCTTTATTTTTTAATTTGTATATGGGTCCAAATTTGTTTCATGACATGTGGGCCCCTCGGTGTGTAGTTTGTAGCACTTTAATTTGTGGGTCGAAATTTGTTCCATTCCAAGTGGACTATCGGTGTGTAGTTTTGTAGCTTATTTATAATAATTAAAGAGAACAACATAGTTTTTTCAATAATACCATGGTGCGACGTTGAAGGAGAGAAAGGACGTGCGAGAGAGCGATGACCGAGCCAGACGGAAATCAACTAGGGGAGTTGCGTGGGTTGCAACGGTGTTTGGAGTAGTTGTGGGCCGAATGCTATGAAAATATAATCTAAAACGACCGGAATAAATGCCTACACAAATTAATCCAAGGTTGGAGTGCCCCTCGCAATGTAAATATCTCCGGCTTTGCGAGGGATGGAGAGGTAGTAGCTTCAACGCGTGGAAGATATGGTGTGAGAAAGCGAGGTCAATCGAGAGACATATGGATAGAGAGACAAAGTGAGTGTGGTCCGACATTCATTGAACAAATATATATGCTCTGGAGAGATATTGTCCGATTGAGCTTTTTGGCAAGGGTGAGGGTTGTAAGATAGAGCTTGAGAGATGATCCAGTCACAGACGTGTAGATATATTTTGTGCGTGGGAGGAATCAAGGTCAACCGATCACATAGGGTCGCCGCGCGATCGAAAGAGTGAGACGGGTTGGAGAGAGTGACCTAGATAGATGATGTGCGTGAGAGACTATACAATGTGAATAGGTCGAATTGGGCTCAAACATGGTGATATATCGTTTTTGTCCGAGAAAGAGAGAGGTCAATCGAGACATACGAAGAGAGAGAGAGATTGAGTGAGAGTGGCCCACCATGAGGTTGAAAGAGTGGCGGCGGCTTGGATGGACTGACCTAGATAGACAATCTGCGTGAGAGAGTATAGAGTGTGTCGATCGAGGCCCGAACAGGGAGATATATCATTTGTGTGTGAAAGAAAACGAGGTTAAACGAGACTCAGATAAAGAGAGCAAGATTGAGCGAGTGTGGCGCGCCGTGCGGACGAAAGAGTGAGACAGTCTCGAGGGAGTGACCTAGATATACAACGTGCGTGCATGCGCACGAGAGGTTGGGGGATAGATAGGCAATGCATGTATTTAGCGTGAGAGGGTGAGAGGGAGAGGGGGAGAGAGAGAGCTCGGCATGGGGTGCAATGGTGGGTGTGTGAGGTAAATACATTTGGTAACAGAGTGGAAAAAGGGGTTGTGTAGTTGAGAGACTTAGAGATCGAAACATGGAGAGAAAGAATTAACGTGTGTTGGAAACCGATAGCTTCCTAAGGTGGTTAGGAGAGGAAGACTGAGCGATACAAGAAGTATGTAGCGTTTGTGCGGGGGGGGCTAAAAACAACATTTGAATGTACATAGTACAAGACTTAATATCAATGTTTCAATTCGGTGTACATTGTAAGAATTGAACCAAGGAAAAGGCATACGGGTAATTATTTCGAATTCGTGCCATACTAAGTTTCGAAAAGTTGACATTGACTCAGTTTGTTGTGCTATTTTGTAGGTCATATGTTTGAATCCATCTAAAAGTTTTCTCACTACCATGGTGTTCATCATATAGATATGAATTTGTATTAAAAAAGTAGCGTGGATACAGTGAAATGCGAAATCCACGTTAGAATTGGAGATCGCTACGTGACACACACTCTAATTCAAATAACTAACTACGTGACACACACTCTAATTCAAATAACTAATTATGTGACACACACTATAATCCATGTTAGCATGGGTACCGTTTCGATTTTTTTTCAAATAACTCCTCATCAATTAATTTATAGTACTCCCTCTGTTCACTTTTATAAGACCTTGAAGACATTTCAGACAATGTGCAAAACAATTCATTTTAAGTTGTCTGAAATGACTTACAAAAGTGAACGGATGGAGTATCTCGTTTTGAATGACTAATTATTGCAAGGAAAACACGGGCATGGTAATACATACAGATTCGTTTGCAAATGAAAGAAGATTCGTTTGCATTCTCAAATGTAGGTGCACCAAGAAGACCAGGGTCGTGTCGGGGTGGACACTGCTTCAGTGCCTTAAAGGCAACTGCCTTTGGGTCACTGACATGCGGGCCAGCCACCTGTTGGGCCCACATGTCATGGACACAAAGGCAGGTGCCTTCAGGCACCGAAGCATAGTCCTGTCGGGCTGGTCGCATGTGTCGGACGGACGCGTAGCACCCACCCACCTAGCCCCCCTCCCCCCCAAAAAAGGACGACGACAATATAAGTTCGCGCTTCCACGTTTCCAATTGAAATATCCGGCGGCCCCAATTCCAGCCCTGCAAAATCTCTCTTCTCCACCGTCCCCTTCCGTGCCCAAATTATGCTCAAATCCCTAATTCGCCGCCAACCCTCGAATCGCCCCTTGTCTCGTCTCTTTCCCCACCGATCCCCACCTCTGTGCGGGACGACGATGATGAAGACGACGGCCGTGCTTCACCACCGCACCAGAGCTACCTCATCTAAGCCCTCGTCCACCGCACCGGGTGGTCCACCGACAACGTCGGCCGCCGCAACCGACGTGCCTCGCAGACACCGAGTTCCATCGCATCAGGTGCAATTCACCGACGCCGTCTCGCAGCTCACCGGTGCTACTTCACCGAGCACATCGTCGCACCTCCGCCCCTCGAGGCCGTTGGGGCTTCACCAATGGTCTCGTCCACCGCATCGTAGCACTCCGCTGCCACTCAAGATTTGCATCCGTGCACGACTAGCCAACGCCAGCGCATCACCCTCTACGGCTCTGAAGTGACCCGCACTCTAGCTAGGCGAGCATGCCCAAACGCCGGCCCGAACTAGGTATCCACACATCACTCCCTTGTGCACTGTTCCGACGATGTTTGGATATCGTTTCACTCTCTCTTAGCTTAGACGCCTATGCAACTCTGACTTTAAATCTTATTTCTTCTGGAGATATCATCTGAAAAGAGCAAATCCATTTTTTAGCGAAGCATGACGGCACTACGGGATCAGGTACACATCATGCACACCCGTATAACCTTGTAAGTATTTGTCCTCTGGTACAACATCAAGGTTGATTCCTCTTATTTGATAAACCATTCGCCGTGTCAAAAATGCAGAGGGGGATGCAAGGAGCACAAGGCCTGCACATCCAAGAAAGTGGTAACATGGACTTGTACATGGAACATCCCAAGTGCAAGCAGAGCTGCAGTGAGCCTATACAACGAGCTAGCGTAAGTCCCTTCATTTCATTTAATTCGTACTGGCATTTGTGTCTGATGTGTGAGCAGTGGCTGATCCATGAATTCAAGTTACCAGGGGCGAACATTTAACTTAAAAAATACGAAGGCACTTGCACTCCGGAAATCAACATAACTTGAGAAATGTGAAGCTACATGCACTTTGAAAACCAGCTAATGATCCAAAGTAGTTTAGATTATAAACACTAAATGATGAAACACAAAATGCAACATGGTATACAAGGACTACAAACATGGTCTGTACCTGCTTGAATTATTCGTTCTCTGGCTGAAACTATCAAAGTGTAATTGCACGTATAACCAGTGCGCAAATTGCATATCAATATATCTATCCTGCACAAGTATGCCAATAGTTTCAAACAACAGACAGAACAGTTATCATCTTTGTTTATACACGTGCAAAACCTGTCATCTCTCTGCTTTGTTTCAGGGTGATATGCCTGATGGCATGCACAAGTCTTTGAAGGCTGTGAGACAAACCCAACATATATTGCAGCAAAGAAGGCAAAACATCTTGAAGATAGCGAGACAACCCCAAAGTCTTGTCTTGATGCAGTGTTCAAGTTACTTGAGACTAAAAGTTCAGACAAGCTCACAGAATTCGTTGTCTGAATAAGTTCGACTTCTTCAGTCCCAAGTTCTAGCAGAAAGGCATTCTGCAACTCAACTTCGACTTGAAGTCCTATCTCTAAGAAAGATTGCGGAGAACACCAATGAGAACCTCATCGCTAAACAGCTACACCTGGAAGCTATGACCGACATGCTAGGCCGGTCTCACAGCCTTGCTCAGCAGCTTGCGCAGCAGTTCCCCTGCAAGGCTAAACTTTCTTGAACTATCTTGGAAGTGGTCTCGGTTCAGTATTATTTTGTTGCGCTGCAATGGTGCCCAGTTTTTGTAATCTGCTTCTTCGTTGCGCTTTATGATCACTGGTGGCGAACTTCGATGCCCAGTGGATGTAATATACCTTAAATCCTTTATTGTATAGTGTAGGTTTATTCTTAGTTACTATGCCGTAATTTTTTTATTGTATAGAGTAGGTTTGTTCTTAATTCCTACTAGTTACTGCCATCATTCGCTATTTGAAAAAAAATCAGATGTAGTCGACCGGACTGAAACAATCGACTCTAACGGGCCAGGTTTTTAGCGGGCCACAATTGGGCCGGCCTGCGTCTTTCTTGGCCCGAATGATTGGGGCCTTCACACATTGCGCCAGGCCCAAACTTACACCGGCCTATATTTTAGTTGGGCCTTTTGTCGACCCAGCGCTTAGTTTGGCCCACGTAGCGTTGGGCCATTAACAGGCTGAATATTGTACTAGCCTGTACGGCCGAGATGAAACCACGGGCCTTTAGCAGGCCAAAATGCATGTTGGGCCTCAATTTTCACTAGTCGTCGACGGGCCTTCAGTAGGCCGAAATGTAGACCAGGCCGTTTTGGGCCCAGTTATCTCACAGGCCGTTACCAGGCCGAAACATATCTCGGGCCTTAGTTGGCCCACTGATATCATGGGCCTTTAAGAGGCCGAAAGCTTAGCATAGGCATCAACGGGACGAATTACGTGATAGGCCTTTAACATGCCCAAAGTCACGTTGGGCTTAACTGTTGCCACCTTTAGCACGGGCCGTTAGTGGGCCCGATGTCCCATCGGACCATATATGGCCCATGGGCAGCACGGGCCATTCCCAGGCCGAAAGTCACACCGGGTTGAAATGGACCCATGTCTACATCAGGCCTCTAACAGGACGAAAGTCACTGGGCTGTAGTTGGGCCCAAATATTCGGTGAACAATTAACGGGCCAGATCTGGCTTCGGGCCGCAAATGGGCCCAAATACTAGGCGAACAATTAACGGGCCAGATCTGGCTTCGGGCTGTAAATGGGCCCAAATATTGGGCGGACAATTAATGGGCCAGATCTGGCTTCGGGCCATAAATGGGCCTTTATTAAGCAGACCGTTATTGGGCTGGCCCACTAGTACCTGATTAAGTTCTACGGGCCTTTGACTGGGTCGGCCTTTTTAACCTATATGGGCCTCTGTTGGGCCCAGCCACATGTCAACGTATCATAGGCATGTCTCCTCCAATGGACGGGCGACATCTGGCCCACTGATGAGCTGACAGGTGTTCCCTTCGGCCAATTTTACACGTGGAAATTTCCCATTGGTCAGGGCTGTTAACGGGTTATCGGATCCAAAATCCAACCTGATAGCTTAATGGCATTCCATTACGGTAGATGCCATGTGTTGGTCACCCTTGACGAAAGCACTTCTGTGACGCGCGATTTATCGTCATGGAAGTGGACACTTCCGTGAGGATAATTTTGGTAATGTCATGGAACACTTCTATGACAGCACATGTATGACTATATTGATTCTGTCATAAAATCGTCATGGATGTACATGCATAACAAAAAACGCGACCTACTGTGACAAACACGTATCATCACGGAAGTCTATTTTTTTGTAGTGTAGGAAAGCACGCTCATCGAGTTCATCCGTGAGAACCGGGACATCTTCGCATGGAAGCCTTCTGACATGCCAGGTGTACCGAGGGAACTCGCTGAGCACACACTTAATAAAGACCCTAAGTTTAAACCGGTCAGGCAGTTTCTCCGCCACTTCAATGAAGAAAGGCGTAAGGCTATTGGTGAGGAGGTAGCTCGGCTGTTGGCCGCAGGGTTTATCGTGGAGGTCTTTCACCCGGAGTGGGCTGGCTAATCCGGTGTTGGTACTTAAGAAAAACGTCACTTGGTGTATGTGTGTGGATTACACATACTTGAACAAAGCCTGTCCAGCTGATCCATTTGCTCTCTCGCATATTGATCAGATTATTGATGCTATGGTGAGTTGTGACCGTTTGTGTTTTCTGGATGCTTATTCTAGTTATCATCAGATTAAAATGGCAGTTAAGGACCAGGAGAAGACAGCTTTCATAACTCCCTTTGGAGCCTTCTGCTATGTGTCTATGCCTTTCGGGCTCAAGAGTGCACAAGCGACTTATCAGCGCTGTGTTCAGAATTCTCTTCATAAACAGATTGGGTGCAATGTCCACGCTTATGTGGATGATATTGTGGTAAAGTCTAGGGAGGAAACATTGATAGATGACTTGAGAGAGACTTTTGACAACCTCCGGGTCTATAAGATGATGCTTAATCCGGCTAAATGTGTCTTTGGTGTTCCGGCAGGCAAGCCCTTGGGTTTTCTGGTGTCCAATAGAGACATTGAGGCTAACCCGGAAAAAAGTTCAGCTATCACGTCCCTAGCTAAACCAGCGTATATCAATGATGTTCAACGTTTGGCAGGCCGGATTGCAGCTCTAAGGCGGTTTATCAGCCGCCTTGGGGAGAAGGCTATTCCTTTGTATCAGATGCTAAAGAAAATGGATGATTTTGTCTGGAGTGACGCGGCTGATAAGGCATTTGAGGATTTGAAGAGACAGTTGGCCGAGCCACCCGTCCTTGCGGCTCCGGTTGATAAAGAGCCCTTATTGCTGTATGTGGCTGCTAACGCCCGAGCTGTTAGTGTGGCTATTGTGCGAGAGTGCAAGGAGGCCGGAAAGGAGTATCCAGTTCAACGGCCAGTTTATTACATCAATGAGGTGCTTACTGAATCAAAGCAGAGGTACCCACATTGGCAGAAGTTGGTGTATGGAGTTTTCATGGCAAGCCGGAAGCTCAAACATTATTTTCAAGGTCATCCTATCACAGTGGTTAGTTCAGCCCCTCTGGGAGATATCATCCAAAACAGAGAGGCGACTGGCCGGATTGCCAAGTGGGCTATTGAGCTTGGACCCCACGGGCTCAAATATACACCTCGCACAGCGATCAAATCTCAAGCACTTGTGGACTTCATCAATGATTCGACAGAGTTGCAGGTACCAGAGGAAAAGCTAGACAACACTTATTGGACTATTCACTTTGATGGGCCCAGGCAATTGGAGGGCTCGGGCGCTGGAGTCATATTAACTTCCCCACGAGGTGACAAGCTTTGTTATGTTCTCCGCTTAATGTTCCCTTGTACTAACAATGCAGCTGAGTATGAGGCCTTGCTCCATGGCCTTCGGATGGATAAAGAGATGAATTTAAGCCGAGTTAAATGCTTCGGTGACTCGGACCTGGTGGCTCAGCAGGTATCTGGCACATGGGATTCTAAGGATCCACTCATGGCTGCATATCGACGAGGGGTAGACATAGTAGCTGGTCACTTCAAGGGTTATCAAGTTGACCATATAGACCGGCGAAAGAATGAAGTGGCAGACGCTTTAAGTCATCTAGGATCTCAGCGTAAACCGGTGCCACCTAATGTCTTCCTTAACGTACTTCACAATCCGTCGGTCAAGCTACCCACAGAGGAGGAGTTGGCTATTCCTGACCCGGAGGCCCAGTTGGTAGCAGCTTTGCATGTTATACCGGATTGGACAGTCCCGTACCTGGCTTACATGAACTGGGGCGAGTTACCGGATGATGAAACCTTAGCCCGGCAGATAATCCGGCGATCCAAGTCAATGACCATTATCAACCGGGAGCTACATCGTTACAGCATCACAGGAGCAATTCAGCGTTGTGTGTCTCCTCAAGAGGGTTGTGAGATTTTGTGAGAAATCCACGAAGGAGATTGTGGTCACCACGCCGGTTCAATATCCTTGGTGGCTAAGGCTTTTCGTCACAGCTTCTATTGGTTGACGGCTCATGCTGATGCTGAGGATTTAGTAAAAAGGTGTGACGGCTGCCAGAAATTTGCACGCCGCGCTCATGTTCCGGCTCAAGAGTTGAGAACGATTCCAATCACTTGGCCGTTTGCAACTTGGGGGCTAGATATGGTTGGACCCTTTAAGAGGTCCAAGGATAAAAGGACCCACCTATTGGTGGCGGTTGATAAGTTTACCAAATGGGTAGAGGCAGAGCCAGTCAGTAAGTGTGATGCAGCCACGGCGGTCCAATTCATCAAAAAGGTGATATTCCGGTTTGGCATTCCACACATCATTATAACTGATAATGGTACTAATCTATCCAAGGGCGCTATGGAGGAATTTTGTCAACGAGAGCACATCCGGCTTGACGTGTCATCACTGGCTCACCCTCAATCTAATGGTCAAGCAGAAAGGGCAAATCAAGAGATCTTGAGAGGAATCAAACCCCGGCTTACGGTTCCTTTAAAGCGGACGCCGGGTTGTTGGGTGGAGGAGTTACCTTCTGTGTCATGGAGTATCAACACCACACCAAATAGATCGACGGGTTACACGTCTTTCTTTATGGTTTATGGAGCAGAGGAGGTTCTTCCTAGTGACATCCGCCATGACTCGCCCCGGGTGGCGGCTTATGTTGAAGCTAGGAATGAGAAAGCACGTCAGGACTCACTGGACCTGTTAGATGAGGAGCGTGATTTAGCAGCAGCACGTTCGGCAATTTATCAACAAGATCTCCGACGATATCACAGCCGCCGGGTTAAGACCAGAACTTTTCAAGAGGGCGATCTGGTGCTCCAGCTCATCCAGAATCAGACTGATATGCACAAGTTATCCCCACCTTGGGAAGGACCTTTTGTGGTCAGCAAAAATTTGCACAATGGATCATACTACCTTATCGATGTTCGAGAGCACGAAGACTCACGTAACTCAGAGGAGGAGACCAAGCGGTCGTGGAATATAGCTCTTCTTCGGCCTTACTATACTTGAGCCACATGCTCTTCTTATGTACATACTTATGACAATGTATATATTATATAATAAACCAGAGCCTCGGTTAAAGCGGGGTATCTGTTGTTTTTTTCATCATGTGTGGTTACAGGGGGCTTCTACTTATAAAATGGAGTTCTATTAACCCGACATATAGAGCCACACAGATATAAAGGAAATCACTAGGGGGCTTGGTCGTATTCGAACCATAGCTACGCCTCTTGATCGGCTTAAGGCCAAACAGGGAAATCACTAGTGGGCTTGGTCGTATTCTAACCATAGCTACACCTCTTGATCGGCTTAAGGCCAAACAGGGATATCACTAGGGGGCTTAGTTGTATTTACACCATAGCCACACCTCTTGATCGGTTTAAAGCCAAAAAAGGAAATTATGTAGAACCAAAGAGAGTATGTTGCAAAAAGCACAACTCAAACATAGGTACCCACTGAGCACAGCTCAAATATTACTTGGGGGCTCCTTGCTTCTCAAAGAACAACGAGCTTGCACCCTTGTAATAGGATATCAAGCCAGGCTTGGAAGCCAGGTGTATTCATCTAAAACCCCGGGTTATCCTGCCTTTTTAAGTAAGCCACTCCGTCCAGGTAAACCTGGTATGACCCATCGAACGTTTGACAAGTCAATCTCATAGACCCTGAAGTTGTCAAAGTTAAAACGATGACTGGTAAAGATTGAGGTCCATCTTAAAAGGCTTTGAAAAATGGTTTAACTCAGCGGCCTGGCAGCCCATGAAAAGCCTCGATTTAGGGCCTGGCAGCCCATGAAAAGCCTTGCATATTTCTTTTGTATTTGCTGTTCTAAAATCTTTTGATAAGAGATTGATGAATATTTTCTGATAAACCGATGTTTATTACAACCCGGCATGGCTTTCAACGCTTAGTTGTCAGTACATGGTCAGTTATAAACCGGTAGTAAGTTGCTCCGGTCTGGTTTTGACTAGAGGTTACCAACGTTATACGAACAAACCGGTGGTTATCATAACCCGGTATGGTTTTTATATGAACTGGCAAGAGGGAAAGGAGTCATCAATACTCCAGATTGGTCTTTTCACCCTTACTATACCAACAGTTGGTCAGCCAACAAGATATATCACAGGTATCATCTATTTTATATCTGGTTATTACAATCTTGGTTATCCATCCAAGTTATGTATATATATTTTGGGCATCATGACCCGTCCATTGGTAAACCACTAGGACACTTTCAAGTTCTTATATGCAGGAACAAGTTAAATCAAAGCCATAATGTACTATGCATATAATAGATCCCAAAGGCATGGCAAGTTCTCAGTATCAAGAGAAACAAACATGCTCGATGGCATGACAGATAAAGTGTTCATGCTATCCTATTACAAGGCGCTTTAAACAGCCTAAATTGAATAATTGTTTTAATAGGAGTGGCAGACTGCAAATGATAAACCGGCCTCCGGTTTATGATTCCTCATCTGGACGGCTTGAAGAGTGAGGGTCATCTTGAGCGGTCGCATTCTCCTCATTCCTACCTAGTTGCTAGAAATCAATCGTTGACCAATTGATTCCAGTTAAGGCTTGAAAAACGGCTTCTTCATAAATAAGGTTGGAAGGGTCAATGTCAGGGGCATAAGTATGCTTACAAATCGGCGGAACAAGATCTTCTACATCATGAATCGCCGCGGGCTGTCTTTTCCCCTCAACATCATAAACCAGTTGATAATGAGATAGATCTGTGTCATCTGCCAATTTACTCGCTATAGGCCGCATTTCCTTTGTCAGCCTTCGGAGATCATCATTATTGAAATATGTGCCATCTTCCTTCACGCTGGGGTAACCTTGGCCGATATCTGCCGGTTCAAGATCTGGAATCCACGCCTTAGCCCAGATTAGTGCGGCCAGCGCACCTGACCTTGCGGATGATCTCTTCAGTTCATCCAACCAGGCAGGCAGCATGGCCAGCTTTTCGATGGTTTCTTTTATCAGCGTTGGAGGAGGCTTGTTATACGCTGTAGTGCAAATGGCTCGTTGGGATCCAGAATACAGCTATTCTATCAAAGTATAGGCCGCTTTAAGCTTCTTCCGCATGTCGGAGCCCAAATGAGTAATGCGGGTCCCTGTCACAGTAAGGCATCAGTAAACCGGTCTTTGGTAATATATTATGGATTGGAAAAGCTTCATATGCGGATACTCACCAAATACAGCAGAGGTCATGGCATTTATCTACCGTTTTAAGCCGGTCAGTTCTTCAACCACCGGTTTCAGGGCTGCTTCTGCGTCTTCGGCCTTCTTTGTTAAACCGGCCTTCTCTGTCTCCCAGTCTGCACGCTCTTTGTTAAAGGTTTCTTTCAGCTTCTCCATGGTTGCTAAGGCATTTGCCAATTCTTCCTTGGCCTTGGAAGCCTCCGCTTGCTGAGATTTAATGTTCTCCTAAAGGTCAACGGTTTGAGCATCCTTCTTACTCAACTCGGCCTACAAAGGCAAGATATATCATCAACGGGCTATGTAATTTGAAGTACCAAGCGTATAACAAGTTATGCACTTTGTACTTGGGGGCTAATGCCTATTTGCTCTATCATCAATTTTTTCTTGCAAGTCTCAAGTACAATGCAAGCATTATCCTTGACACTTGGTGGCTAATGTACATTTGTTCAAATCGGAGCATTGATTAAAATCCCGGTTCACCTTGTAAAGATAAGCCGGCCCTTGGGGACTACACATAGGAAAACTACAGGAATACAACGATAAAGTGCCTGTTTATTTCAAAGGATCACCTGACATATGGAGGATAAATATGTAAGGGTAGAGATATTACAAAGTCCCGATTTATGATTACCATCATAAACCGGCCCTTGAGGGCTACTTGAGTTGGTACTTACAAATTGGATTTAACAAAGGAAAAAGTGTTGAAAATACCTCAAAGCGCTCCTTCATCAGATTCACCAAACCGGCTTCATAGTCACGGTTTGAGTGCAGTCGGTTTAGAAAACCAGAGTGGGGTTCTTGAGCACTAAGATGGGCATAGCTGGATAAATCGGTGCTCCATTTTCCTTTCTCCATGGCAGCACGCTCTTCCTTGGCACTATGTTTCACCAATATAACAGGATGGCCAGGAGAGGTGTGACTAATACCAGTAATGATAACCTCGCCTTCTTTGTCTCCAACAGTATTTTCTGGAGTTGATGGAATGTCAGTAGTTCTCACTGGACTAGAAGGTCTTTCATCAATCCGGATTGGATTTGTTGGTTCATCATCTGGCACAGCAGTATCAACTTCTTCTTGTTCATCAGCATTATGATCTTGAGGGAGTGGTTCATCAAATGTGGCCTGAGTATTTGGACCCTCCGGTTCTGCAGTTTGCTCCGGTTCAATAACCACATGGTCTTCGGGCGGATTATTCACCTGAGCCTTTTTACTGGGTCTGGCTTTGGCGCTAAAACAGAACAAGATGCAAAGGTTAGCATAGCATATAAAGTGCGGAACATCAAAAGATTGGGTTGAAATACTTACCCAGCCACGGTTTTGAGAGGAGGGAGTTGTGTCACTGTTGACTCGTCAGAGGATGAAGGAGGTGTCACCTGATAATTCGAATCAGACAGATTAAGAGGTTGTCGAAAATAGCCAGCCTTGGGATAAGAAGTGTCAGAAGTGGGTGAGACCTCAGATCGGCGTTTCTGAACCGGGTTGTCCGGTAAACCGGTCGAAGTGACCTTTTGGCCGCTGTGCCGGGCTGTGCGGCGAGCCTTGTGCTGCTGCTTCTTCAAAATAAATGTTGGATCCAAGTGAGCAAGAGGATGAGAAAATCTTACTTTTCGGACTGCTTGATGGATTTTTTGTGTTGGCAGAGAGTCCGAACTGGAGGAAAGGATAATTACCTATGCATCGTCAGCTTGGCTGCCCTGAACGTCCTCGTGATATGTGGAGTGGGTAGCGGCACGAGTCACTCTTCGACGAGCGCAGGCTGGCCCGGCATAGGTGGACGCGCGTGATGCAAAGGGCCCACCACATTCATGCGCAGGCGGCGCAGAGCTCCCGCGACAGTTGGGCGTGTGGAAGGCTGTCTGTGCGGGAGTGCAGGACCCCGCCACCGAGCTAGTGAGGCACGCATGTGGCCTACCATAGGGCGCACGAGGATAGGGGATGAGGCATGCGGCCTAGCAGGGGAGACTGGACCTCCCATTAGACCCGTGTCGATCTGCATGGTGGGTGCGCTAGGCGAATCAATGCAGGGATCGGCGTCTGAAGAGGGATCAGAGTCCAGATTTTCTACGTCTGTTTCCTCCACATGCCATAATGACAAGATTGGCTGCACAGCAGGGTTAGTCCAAATAGGAACACATAAAGTATCACTATTTTCTGCATGTTAGTTACTCACGTCTGTATGTTCCATAGCCTCTGGAGAGAAAATAAGAATTTGTTCTAGGAGTTGATCGGGTGTTTGTTTGGGTGTCAACAAAGAAGGGAAATTCATCAAATATGACATCTCGTGAAATACATACCTGACCAGTTGAAATATGGAGGCACCGGTAACCTTTCTGCATTGTTCTATATCCAATAAAAACACAACATTTTGAGCGGAATTTCAGCTTGTGTTCATTGTAGGGACGAAGACAAGGGCAACAAGTGATTCAAATGGTTTCACCTAAAAAAACAAAAGGCATAGAGGCATGTCCAAGTAGTGTCACACCAATATCAACTACATGGCGATGTTTGCGTTTGGTAGAGCCATTCTGTTGATGAATATGCGAGCAAGGGACATGATGCTCAATTCCAAGTTGACGAATAAATGAGTTGAGCTTCTCATAATCACCACCCCAATTTGTTTGCATGCAAAGGATTTTGTGGTTGAGTAAACATTCAACATGGACTTGAAATTGAGGAAATACACGGTAAACATTAGCTCAAGATTTGAGACAACAAATCCATGTAAACTTATTATAATCATCGATGACATTGACATAGTATTTCATGATGGGGAACATTGCATGAAAATCAAAAAATTTCCTACAAAACACCCAAGATTGATCTATAGCAACAAGAGGGGAGTGTTTCTACATACCCTTGTAGACCAAAAGTGTTAGGGTCATAACGCAGTTGATGTGGTCGTGTTCTTCACAGTCCAATCGCAATCCAATCTGGCCTAGTGCCGAATGGACGACACCTTCGAGTTTAGCACATGTAAGGCTCGACGGCATCATCTCCTTCTTGATCTAGCAAGCGAGGGAGAAGAGGTAGATGAGACTGGGACCAACATGATGGCGTGCTGGTGGTAGTGGCATGCTACCTCTTGAGCACTGCTTTGGTTTTCCCTTGAAGAGGAAAGGGTGATGCAGCAAAGTAGCGTAAGTATTTCTCTCAGTTTTTGAGAACCAAGGTATCACTCCAGTAGGAGGCCACGCGCGAGTCCCTCACACCTACACAAACAAATAAAATCCTCGCAACCAACGCAATAAAGGGGTTATCAATCCCTTCACGGTCACTTACGAAAGTGAGATCTGATAGATATGATAAGATAATATTTTTGGTATTTTTATGATAAAGATGCAAAGTAAATAAAGCAAGATAAACGTAAAAGGAAATATCTTGTAGATGGAAGATTAATATGATGGAGAATAGACCCGGGGGCCATAGGTTTCACTAGTGGCTTCTCTCGAGAGCATAAGTATTACGGTGGGTAAACAAATTACTGTTCAGCAATTGACAGAATTGAGAATAGTTATGGGAATATCTAGGTATGATCATGTATATAGGCATCACGTCCGAGACAACTAGACCGACTCCTACCTGCATCTACTACTATTACTCCACACATCGACCACTATCCAGCATGCATGTAGAGTATTAAGTTCAAGAGAACGGAGTAACGCTTTAAGCAAGATGACATGATGTAGAGGGATAAACTCATGCAATATGATATAAACCCCATCTTGTTATCCTCGATGGCAACAATAAAATATGTGCCTTGCCGCCCCTACTGTCACTGGGAAAGGACACCGCAAGATTGAACCCAAAACTAAGCACTTCTCCCATTGCAATAAAGATCAATCTAGTAGGCCAAACCAAACTGATAATTCGAAGAGACTTGCAAAGATAACCAATCATACATAAAATAATTCAGAGAAGATTCAAATATTGTTCATAGATAAACTTGATAATAAACCCACAATTCATCGGTCTCAACAAACACTCTGCAAAAAGAAGATTACATCGAATAGATCTCCACAAGAGAAGGGGGAACTTTGTATTGCGATACAAAAAAAGAGAAGAAGCCATCTAGCTAATAACTATGGACCCAAAGGTCTGAAGTAAACTACTCACACTTCATCGGAGAGGCTATGGTGTTGATGTAGAAGCCCTCCGTGATCGATGCCCCCTCCAGCGGAGCTCCGGAAAGGCCCCAAGATGGGATCTCGTGGATACAGAAAGTTATGGCGGTGGAATTAGGGTTTTGGCTCTGTATCTGGTAGTTTGGGGGTACGTAGGTATATATATATATATAGGAGGAAGAAGTACGTCAGTGGAGCAACATGGGCCCCACGAGGGTGGAGGGTGCGCCTGGGGGGGTAGGTGTGCCCCCCTACCTCGTGCCTTCCTGGTTGATGTCTTGACATAGGGTCCAAGTCCTCTGGATCATGTTCGTTCCGAAAATCATGTTCCCGAAGGTTTCATTCCGTTTGGACTCCGTTTGATATTCTTTTTCTGCAAAACTCTAAAATAGGCAAAAACAGCAATTCTGGGTTGGGCCTTCGGTTAATACGTTAGTCCCAAAAATAATATAAAAGTGTATAATAAAGCCCAATAATGTCCAAAACAGGATATAATATAGCATGGAACAATGAAAAATTATAGATACGTTGGAGACGTATCAAGCATCCCCAAGCTTAATTCATGCTCGTCCTCGAGTAGGTAAATGATAAAAACAGAATTTTTGAAGTGGAATGCTACTTGGCATAATTTCAATGTAATTCTCTTAATTGTGGTATGAATATTCAGATCCGAAAGATTCAAGATAAAAGTTTAATATTGACATAGAAATAATAATACTTCAAGCATACTAACTAAGCAATTATGTCTTCTCAAAATAACATGGCCAAAGAAAGTTATCCCTACAAAATCATATAGTCTGCTATGCTCCATCTTCACCACACAAAGTATTTAAATCATTCACAACCCCGATAACAAGCCAAGAAATTGTTTCATAATTTTGGTGTTCTCAAACTTTTTCAATCTTCACGCAATACATGAGCGTGAGCCATGGACATAGCACTATATGTGGAATAGAATGGTGGTTGTGGAGAAGACAAAAAGGGAGAAGATAGTCTCACATCAACTAGGCGTATCAACGGGCTATGGAGATGCCCATTAATAGATATCAATGTGAGTGAGTAGGGATTGCCATGCAACGGATGCACTAGAGCTATAAGTATATGAAAGCTCAACAAAAGAAACTAAGTGGGTGTGCATCCAACTCGCTTGCTCACGATGACCTAGGGCATTTTAAGGAAGCCCATCATTGGAATATACAATCCATGTTCTATAATGAAAATTTTCCACTAGTATATGAAAGTGATAACATAGGAGACTCTCTATCATGAAGATCATGGTGCTACTTTGAAGCACAAGTGTGGTAAAAGGATAGTAGCATTGTCCCTTCTCTCTTTTTCTTTCATTTTTTATTTGGGCCTTTTCTCTTCTTTATGGCCACTTCTTTTTTTAGTCCGGAGTCTCATCCCGAGTTGTGGGGGAATCATAGTCTCCATCATCCTTTACTCACTTGGGACAATGCTCTAAAAATGATAACCATCACACTTTTTTATTTACTTACAACTCAATACTTAGAACAAAATATGACTCTATGTGAATGCCTCCGGCGGTGTACCGGGATGTGCAATGATGCATGAGTGACATGTATGAAAGAATTATGAACGGTGGCTTTGCCAGAAATACAATGTCAACTACATGATCATGCAAAGCAATATGACAATGATGGAGCGTGTCATAATAAACGGAACGGTGGAAAGTTACATGGCAATATATCTCGGAATGGCTATGGAAATGCCATGATAGGTAGGTATGGTGGCTGTTTTGAGGAAGGTATATGGTGGGTGTATGATACCGGCGAAAGGTGCGCGGTATTAGAGAGGCTAGCAATGATGGAAGGGTGAGAGTGCGTATGATCCACGGACTCAACATTAGTCATAAAGAACTCATATACTTATTGCAAAAATCTATTAGTTATCGAAGCAAAGTATTACGCACATGCTCCTAGGGGGATAGATTGGTAAGAAAAGACCATCGCTCGTCCCCGACCGCCACTCATAAGGAAGACAATCAATAAATAAATCATGCTCCGACTTCATCACATAACGTTTCACCATACTTGCATGCTGCGGGAATCACAAACTTCAACACAAGCATTTCTCAAATTCACAACTAATCAACTAGCATGACTCTAATATCAACATCTCCATATCTCAAAACAATTATCAAGTATCAAACTTCTCGTAGTATTCAACACACTCATAAGAATTTTTTTATTAATCTTGAATGCCTAACATAATTAAAGCAAATTACCACGCTGTTTTGTAGGACTCTCAAAATAATCTAAGTGAAGCATGACAGAACAATAGTTTCTATAAAACAAATCCACCACCATGCCCTAAAAGATACAAGTGAAGCACTAGAGCAAAAACTATATAACTCAAAAGATATAAGTGAAGCACATAGAGTATTCTAACAATTTCCGAATCATGTGTGTTTCTCTCAAAAGGTGTGTACATCAAAGATGATTGTGGAAAACTAACAAATAAAGACTCAAATAATACAATACGGTCCAAGCAAAACACATATCATGTGGTAAATAAAAATATAGCTCCAAGTAAAGTTACCGATGGAAGTAGACGAAAGAGGGGATGCCTTCTGGGGCATCCCCAAGCTTTGGCTTTTAGGTGTCCTTAGATTATCTTGGGGTGCCATGGGCATACCCAAGCTTAGGCTCTTGCCACTCCTTGTTCCATAATCCATCAAATCTTTTACCCAGAACTTGAAAACTTCACAACACAAAACTTAAAGTAGAAAATCTCGTGAGCTCCGTTAGTGAAAGATAACAAAACACCACTTAAAGGTACTGTAATGAACTCATTATTTATTTATATTGGTGTTAAACCTACTGTATTCCAACTTCTCTATGGTTTATAAACTATTTTACTAGCCATAGATTCATCAAAATAAGCAAACAGCACACGAAAAACAGAATCTGTCAAAAACAGAACAGTCTGTAGTAATCTATAGCTAACGCAAGTTATGGAACCCCAAAAATTCTAAAATAAATTTCTGGACGTGAGTAATTTATATATTAATCATCTTCAAAAATAATTAACTAAATTGCACTTTCCAAATAAAAATGGCAGCAATTCTCGTGAGCGCTAAAGTTTCTGTTTTTTACAGCAAGATTAAAAAGACTTTCCCCAAGTCTTCCCAACGGTTCTACTTGGCACAAACACTAATTAAACACAAAAAACACAACCAAAACAGAGGCTATATAAATTATTTATTAATAAACAGGAGAAAAAGGCAAGGAATAAAAATAAAATTGGGTTGCCTCCCAACAAGCGCTATCGTTTAACGCCCCTAGCTAGGCATAAAAGCAAGGATAGATCTAGGTATTGCCATAATAATAGGATAGATCATTAAAACTCATTTCATATTCTCTACGTTCGGCAGCAAGTTTCTTTGAGGCAAGCAAAAGGAATAAAAAAAGGCTAAATGTAATGGGTCAAAAGTCCCCAAGATCAACTTTAGGAGGTATAGGTTCCTCCTTCGGCCCTTCGTATTGCACAACCAATTCATCATTATAAGCATTCTTTTGACAGAACTTTGTGAGCCTATACTCGAGAGACTATCCTAGCTCATTATTTCGAATAGCCAAATCATTATTAAGTTCAGAAATTCTATCAACTAGAACATTGGTAGGAACCCTTTTTCTAAGATTTTCATTGAAAGCAACATAGTCTAGAGATTGAAAACGCATTATTTCTTCTTGATCAAAGAGAATAACCTCTATAGGAGGACGACCAGCGTCCACCCTATAATGCGCAAAGATTTCTTTGGCCTCTTTTATTATAAATCTAAACTCATGAGCCAAAAATATAGTAGCGGCACGCTTAACAGAAGAATGCTCAATATTAGAAAATTCTAGGAAAATCCTTTGTATGCAAGGATGCATGTGCATAAATTGTCTTTCAAGTTCAACTACAAGCATGGCGATAGCGTCCGCAACAGTACTAGTTCTATGAAGAATAGAACTACCCATAGAAGGCAAAGCACCGGCACAAGTAAAGAAATCTTGGATAACTCCTTTTCCAATAATATTACCACTACCAATTCGGAATTTTTTTGTATGTAAGATAGGGGGTTCTTCAGCAGGAGTATCAGAATTTTCCATGATATTATTATTGTCCATATCGACAATAATTTCCCCAATTTCAGACATAACAGCAGAAAGTGCAAGGGGCAAAAAGAGGCAAATAGAGAAAGAGAAGGTGGACGGAGAGAGAGGGCGAATAAAACGACAAGGGTGAAGTGGGGGAGAGGAAAACGAGAGGCAAATGGCAAATAATGTAATGCGGGAGATAAGGGTTTGTGATGGGTACTTGGTATGTTGACTTCTGCGTAGACTCCCCGGTAACGGCGCCAGAAATCCTTCTTGCTACCTCTTGAGCACTGCGTTGGTTTTCCCTTGAAGAGGAAAGGGTGATGCAGCAAAGTAGCATAAGTATTTCCCTCAGTTTTTGAGAACCAAGGTATCAATCCAGTAGGAGGCCACGCGCGAGTCCCTCGCACCTACACAAACAAATAAAATCCTCGCAACCAACGCAATAAAGGGGTTGTCAATCCCTTCACAGTCACTTACGAAAGTGACATCTGATAGATATGATAAGATAATATTTTTGGTATTTTTATGATAAAGATGCAAAGTAAATAAAGCAAGATAAATGGAAAAGGAAATAGCTTCCATATGGAAGATTAATATGATGGAGAATAGACCCGGGGGCCATAGGTTTCACTAGTGGCTTCTCTCGAGAGCATAAGTATTATGGTGGGTAAACAAATTACTGTTGAGCAATTGACAGAATTGAGCATAGTTATGAGAATATCTAGGTATGATCATGTACATAGGCATCACGTCTGAGACAAGTAGACCGACTCTTGCCTGCATCTACTACTATTACTCCACACATCGACCGCTATCCAGCATGTGTCTAGAGTATTAAGTTCAAGAGAACAGAGTAACGCTTTAAGCAAGATGACATGATGTAGAGGGATAAACTCATGCAATATGATATAAACCCCATCTTGTTATCCTCGATGGCAAAAATACAGTACGTGCCTTGTTGCCCCTACTGTCACTGGGAAAGGACACCGCAAGATTGAACCCAAAACTAAGCACTTCTCTCATTGCAAGAAAGATCAATCTAGTAGGCCAAACCAAACTGATAATTCGAAGAGACATGCAAAGATAACCAATCATACATAAAAGAATTCAGAGAAGATTCAAATATTGTTCATAGATAAACTTGATAATAAACCCAAAATTCATTGGTCTCAACAAACACTCTGCAAAAAGAAGATTACATCGAATAGATCTCCACAAGAGAGGTGGGAACTTTGTATTGAGATACAAAAAAAGAGAAGAAGCCATCTAGCTAATAACTATGGACCCGAAGGTCTGAAGTAAACTACTCACACTTCATCGGAGAGGCTATGGTGTTGATGTAGAAGCCCTCCGTGATCGATGCCCCCTCCGGCGGAGCTCCAGAAAGGCCCCAAGATGGGATCTCGTGGATACAGAAAGTTACGGCGGTGGAATTAGGGTTTTGGCTCCGTATCTGGTAGTTTGGGGTACATAGGTATATATAGGAGGAAGAAGTACGTCGGTGGAGCAACATGGGCCCCACGAGGGTGGAGGGCGCGCCTGGGGGGTAGGCGCGCCCCCCTACCTCGTGCCTTCCTGGTTGATGTCTTGACGTAGGGTCCAAGTCCTCTGGATCATGTTCATTCTGAAAATCACGTTCCCGAAGGTTTCATTCCGTTTGGACTTCGTTTGATATTCTTTTTCTGCGAAACTCTAAAATAGGCAAAAAAAACATCAATTCTTGGCTGGGCCTCTGGTTAATAGGTTAGTCCCAAAAATAATATAAAAGTGTATAATAAAGCCCAATAATGTCCAAAACAGGATATAATATAGCATGGAACAATAAAAATTACAGATACGTTGTAGACGTATCATGGCAGCAAAATTTCGGCAGGGCTTCTCCCAGCGCTCACGGAACGTGGAGGAGAAGTAACGGGAGGGAGACGGGCAAGCATCGAAGGGTTACTTCCCCCAACGCATCCCCACCTTTATATAGGCATCGGAGGGTTGATGTCACCATATGAAGCCCTGGATGGTCGCAAGTGTCTTAGTCCGTTAAACTAGTCCCATGCCGGAGATAGCCGTATTTTCGGGACTGGCTTGATAATGGAAGCTAAGAAGCAAGTAAGGGAAATCGAAGACAGACTGCAACTATCCAAGTCTCCACAAAAGAGCTACTATTATTCCAAACATCGACATATCAGTTTTGAACTAGGTGAATATGTCTACCTACGAGTCACACCCATGAAAGGAGTTAAGAGGTTTCAGACTCGGGGAAAGCTTGCACCAAGATACATTGGCCCATTCCCTGTCATATCCGAGGTTGGTACAGTGGCATATTAACTAGAACTTCCACCCGAATTGTCGGAAGTACACGATGTCTTCCACGTATCACAGTTGTGAAGGTGTATTTCACTGCCAGAGAAACAGACTGATATGGCAGAAATAGAGCTTGCTAAGGATCTTACTTATGAATAGCAACCTTTTCGAATACTGGATGAGATGGAAAGAGTCACCCACAGCAAGTCAGTTAAGTTTTACAATGTGCAGTGGGAACACCATACCGAGAGTTAAGCTACCTGGGAAAGAGAGGACTTTTTGAGGACAGCATACCCTGAATTGTTTCCCAAGCAACCGAATCTCGAAGACGAGGTTCATCCTAAGGGGGGAGGTTTGTGACACCCTGGTTTTTTGCCACTTTTCTTTCTGTGGAGTTTATTGCAAATTTGGTTTGAATATGAGTTTTTGAATTAACTCATTTGGACTTAGCACTTGGGCACCATTTTGATTTTCATCCAAGTGGCTCCCCACACTCCCAAAAACATCTCTTGCTCTCATATCTCACAAAATAATGCCATGGGGATATTTCTGTCAAAGGTAAAGTATTCATTTTCTATCTAAAAATGAATGATTTTCACTTCTGCTCCAAAGCAACCCCTATTTTTCTTGATCCCGAAAATCTGAGAAAACTCCCAAATTTTCTTTGGACCATGCCTCCTCATCCCATGAAAACATGGTTATGAGGAGTATTTTTGCTATAGAAAATCATTTCTATTCTGGTCAGAAATGGTACTTTGTGAAGAAAGTATATTTTTGACTACCAGAGATGATACTCCTATAAGTGCATCTAGTGCCACCCCTAGTTGGGTTTGGAGTATTGACGAGAAACCTGGTTGAGGGACTAATGTGTTTGTGAGAATTGTAGGATAACACAGGTAGTAGTCCCTCATTGATTCGGTCTACCTACCAGAGATGAACCCTAAAAATGTGTGAAGACATTGAAGACAATTGTGGTCTGGGAAGAGTTTCACGTTGAAGACTATGACATGAGAAGACATCATATGAAGACTATGGATTGCGAAGACATAGTTGTTTCGTAGTTTCCTTTTCTTCTTTGTTGAGTCATAGGAACCCGTACTGTTAAGTGGGGTCCAAGTGAACAAAGTCAGAGTGACTGAAGTGATGCTTAACCAAACCCTATGTCTTCGAGCGAAGACAATGAGAGAAAATCTTATCCAGAGGTGGATGAGTCAGCTTTACTTGTAGCCCAAGTCAAGCTACCACATGTGTTTGAAATCTGGCCGTTGGACACGTGTCAGTTCCTTAGTGACCCAGGGTTATTTCGGACAAATCAGGCTGGGTTGCCTCATGGCTATAAATAGCCCACCCCTACACCATAAATTGGTGGCTGCTTAGAGTTAGTGCATGGCTTTTGTCGTTTGAGAGCAACCCACCTCGAAGCCTTTGAGAGAGAAATCCTTGCGAGGACAAAGCCCTAAACACCCACATCCAAAGAGTGTTAGGCATCACTGAAATCTTTCTGTCTGCGTGATCTGAAGACTTATTACACTTGAGGACTGTGAATCCTCCAGCCGGTTAGGCGTCGCATTCTGAGAATCCAAGAGTCATTGTGGATCGCCGGTGACCGAAGTCTGTGAAGGTTCGGAAGTCTACCTTGAAGACTTAACAGAGTGATTGGGCGAGGACTGTGTGTCCTTAGCTCAAGGGGAATAAGGTGAAGATGCGGTCTTCTAAGTTGAATCTCAGCCTCCCTAACCAGACGTACAGTTGTCACAGCAACTGGGATTGGTCCAACAAATACATGTCCTCACCAAGCAACTGGTTCTATCTGTACCTCTCTCTTTACTTACAGTTTGTCTTCGTGAAGTCATTGACTGCTTGCATGGTCTGATTGACTTCATTGTGTGAAGACCGCTGTACCTAGCTGCTGATAGTCTTCGTACTTTCACCTCATTACTTACTTGACTATGGCTTGTCTAGTGTAGTCTACCTTCCGCTGCATATTAATAGGTTCATTTCTACTTTTTGTCTTCAAAGCCCCCGTGTTTTGAAGACTTCCATAAAAATCGCCTATTCACCCCCTCTAGTCGATAACTAGCACTTTCAATTGTTATCAGACCAAGGTGCTCCCTTATTCTGTGTGATTCAGTTTAACCACCTGGAGTTTTAGCTATGTTGACTGCAGGGATAATCAAAGTCTCCTCTGCGTGCCTTGTCTTCGATGGCACTAATTACCCTTAGTGGAAGAATAAGATGAGCATGCATCTTGAAGCCATTGATATCGACCTCTGGTATGTCGTCAAGAATGGCGTTCCCAAGGCCGGTGAAGGCGCCACCCCAGCTGATGTCAAGAAGTTCATTCAACTTGATTCTACTTCCAAGAACATCATCTATGGTCATCTGACCAAAGGATAGTATGGCCGTGTGAGTGCTCTGGAAACTGCAAAGCTAGTCTGGGACTGGCTCTCCAAGGTCAATGAAGGCGTCTCAACCTAGAGAGACTCAAGGATAAGTGTTCTTCGCAATCTCTTCAACCGCTTCAAGAGAAATGACAATGAGAATGTTCAGCTGACGTTTGATCGCCTCACTAACATCACAAATGAGCTTCATGCACTCGGCGCCACTAAGATCACCAAGCATGAAATCGTCAAGACACTCTTGAGATCACTCGACAGCTCATTTGACACCCTGGCCCTGATGATTGAAGAACACCCTGACTTCAAGACTCTCGATCCGTCTGACATACTTGAAAGGCTCAACACACATGAGTTCCAGCTATCTGAGAAACGAGATATCTATGGTCCCAACTATGGCCGAGCTCGCGCTTTGAAGGCAAAGGCTGTTTCCTCATTTGAAGAAGAATCTGACTGCAGTTCTGAGGATCTTGAAGACATTGGAAAGGAAATTGCCATGCTTGTGAAGAAGTTCCAAAGGTTCACTAGGAAGAAAGGCTCCAGACAGTCTTCAAGATCTAGCTCAAGAAATGATGAAGCTTCCCCCTATGACTACAAGAAAAGAACGTGTGACAAGTGCAAGAAACCTGGTCACTACATCTCTGAATGTCCTCAATGGGACAATGAGAACAACAAGAAGAAGAAGAGCAAGGAATATGATTCTGATGACAAGAACAAGAAGAAATCTTCAAAGTCTTCTTCCAAGTCTTCGTCAAAGTCTTCATCAAACAAGAAGAGCTCATCAAACAAGGGTCGTGCATTTGTTGGCAAGGAAATGGATTCAGAGGAGAAGTCTACATCCGAGGAGGTGGAGATGGAGTCTGAAGAGGAATCTGATTCAGGCGTAGCAAGCCTGGCTTTAGCTTCAGCATACGTCACCAAGTCCATCTTCGATACTGAAGACGATGGCCTCTTCACCAACGTTGATGATAACGAGGATGACTCTGCTCCCACCTACTGCTTCATGGCATGTGGTGCCAAGGCAAACTCACGTGATGCTCACTATCAAACATCTAGTGAAGATGACTCTGAATGTAAATCTAAACCTAGCTACAAAACACTTGCTAAAATTGCAACACAGCAAAAGACTGCTATGGAACATACTCAAAAAACTGTTAGACAAAAGCGATGACCTGTTGGATGCGGAAATGACTCGAACTCAGTCCTTAATTGAAGACATTAAAAATCTTCATGTTAAGTACGAAGAACTTGAAAGTCATCATGAAATGCTCTCAACTACTCATGAAAAGCTCTCCTACTATTATCTTCAAAGGAAGCAAGAACTTGAGAGCAGCTCATGAAGATCTTCAAAAAGAGAATGAGTCACTTCGTGCTCAACAGATCAGTCCCGCTCAGGAAGGATTTAAACCACCATGTCTAAAATGCCTTGAGCATGATAACGCTACTTCTGTTACTGGATGTTCTACTGCTACTACTATTGCAATATCTTCAACTGCTGATGTGGTAACTAACCCCTCTGCTGAGGATACCACTACTATTGCTGATGAGAATGCCAGGTTGAAGACATTGCTTGAGACAGGAATGTACAAAAGTCTCAAAGGGCATCAGACACTATGTGATGTCCTCAAGAAACAAATTCTGAACCGAAACCCTAGGAAAGAGGGTGTTGGGTTCGAAAGGAAAATGAATGTTGATTGTTCTTACTGGAAGCCTGAGCAGTACCCCAAAACCACATGGGTTGCTGCAGAGGGACCTTCAGTGGATCCATCTAGCTTATCTGGCTTCACTTGTGCTAACCCGATTATCATTGATGATTCCTTTGATGCAAACTATAAACTATTTAAGAATTAGAATGGTGAAGTGTTTGCCAGGTATATTGGTACTAACTGCAGGAATGGACCACCTTTGAAGAAGATCTGGGTGCCCAAGAGTTGTCTTGAAAATCTTCAAGTGAATGTCATCATGATACCACCTGGGATGAAGACAAACCCGGACCAAAGGCTTCACATGGTCCAAAGGCTTCATACAGACAGAGGACTCACCAGAGTCACCCTAACATAAGTGTTTTGAAGGGAAACCATACTCAGGCCTATGAATATGAGCATGTTTCATCAAACCGCCATGATCATAAGACCAAGAACTATTCTGCTTATTCTTATGAGTATTATTCACCTTCTACAAGACTATTTGCTAGGGCTCCAAAGCTAAAGTTCTCAGCCGCTGCACTTAGACTCATTGCTTCGAAGCCACCCCTGAGGATGTGGGTGGTTAATAAAACTTAACTCTCTTTTGTAGGGAAAGGTCTCCAGCCAGAAATGAAAGGCGCAGATGCTATTGCTAGGGACCTAAAACATCTTGTGGGGCGCAAGATAAAATTCACAAATGGTCTTATTATGTATTTCCTTCCTGAGTCGCTTGCCATTCATGCTATCAGTCCTAACCTGGATCTGAGCTTTCATAATCCACTTGCTCGTCAAATGTTTATCACAATACTCTTCGTGAAGCCTATCCCCCTAACTGCACTGTAGGGTATGACACCAGCTGCTTCAGAATGGATTATTGATAGTGGATGCACTAACCACATGACTGGTGATCGAAGTCTTCTCATGGACTCAACCTTATGTCGATCTGACATGAGTCATATCACATTTGCTGACACTGGTAAAAGCAAGGTATTGGGTCTAGGTAGACTTGCAATCTCAAAGGATCATCACATGGATAAAGTGATGCTTGTTGAATCCCTTGGTTTCAACTTAATGTATGTCTCAATGCTCTGTGACTTGAACATGATTGTGATATTTGGTAAATATCGTTGCCTTGTTCTAATGGAATCTGACAAGTCTCTAGTCTTTGAAGGGTACCGAAAAGGTGATCTGTACATTGTAGATTTCTCAGTAGGACCATAGCTGGCAGTATGTCTTCTAGCAAAAGCTTCAGAGTGGTGGCTCTAGCATCGGAGGCTAGGGCATGCTGGCATGAGAAACTTGTACACTCTCACGAAGAAGAAGAATGTCGTAGGCATCGAGGGCGTCAAGTTCAAAAAGGATCATCTGTCTGGTGCGTGTGAAGCCGGGAAGATGACTAGGGCTAAGCATCCTTCAAAGGCAATCATGACTACATCACTTCCCTTCGAGTTGCTTCACATGGACCTATTCGGCCCTACTCATTACTCCACCCTTACTAGCACTGCTTGTCTCTATGGAATGTCATTGTTGATGATTACTTTAGATATACCTAGGTGCATATAATTCTCTACAAGACTGAAGTGCAGGATGTCTTCAGAAGATTCGCAAATCGTGCCATGACGAACTATGGCATCAAGATCAAGCACATAAGAAGTGACAACGGCACAGAGTTCAAGAACACTGGCCTCGACACTTATCTTGATACATTGGGCATCACTCATGAATTCTCAGCTCCATACACACCTCAGCAGAATGGCATCATGGAGCACAAGAACAGAATGCTCATTGAGATGGCTCGGACGATCCTTGATGAGTACAAGACTCCAAGAAAATTCTGGCCTGAAGCTATTGACACTGCATGCCACGTCATCAACCGTGTTTATCTTCACAAGCTTCTAAAGAAGACATCATATGAACTACTGACTGGTAAGAAGCCATATGTAAGCTACTTTAGAGTATTTGGTGCAAGGTGCTGGATCAAGGATCCACATCACACTTCAAAATTTGCATCGAAAGCACATGAAGGTTTTATGCTTGATTACGGAAAGGATTCGCACTCCTACAGAGTCTTCAACCTCTTTCACTATAAAGTGGTTGAAACCGTGGATGTGCGGTTCGATGAAACTAACGGCTCGCAAAGAGAGCACCTGCCAAATGTGCTAGATGAAGTATCACCAAGTGAATCCATCAAGCTTATGGGTACTAGAGAAATCATACCTTTAGAGGCACAGTATGAAGAGGAACTTATCATCTCTGCACCAAATCAACCTGAAGACTCTGCTCAGCCTGAAGCCAAGAGCAAAATTTGCGTCCAGTTCATCCTCGTGTTGCAAATGAAGTACAAATCGAGAAGATAATTGATAGCATCAATGCACCCGGTCCCCTTACTCATTCAAGAGCTACACAACTTGTGAATCTCTGTGGGCACTTTGCATTTGTGCCCATCTCTGAACCCAAGAAAATTGCTGAAGCCTTCATGGAACCTGAATGGATTCAAGCTATGCAAGAAGAGCTTCAACAGTTCGAGCTGAACAATGTATGGGAACTGGTCAAGCGTCCTGATCCTCGCAAGCACAATATCATTGGCACAAAATGGATCTATCATAAAAAACAAGATGAGCATGGTCAAGTTGTAAGAAACAAGGCTCGTCTCGTTGCTCAAGGATATACTCAAGTTGAAGGAATTGACTTCGATGAAACATTTGCTCCGGTGGCTAGGCTTTAAGCCATTCGCATTCTGCTAGCCTATGCCAACCATCACAACATCCTCCTATATCAAATGGATGTGAAGAGTGCTTTTCTCAATGGCAATATTGAATAAGAAGTGTACATTGCACAACCACCTGGCTTTGAAGATCCAAAACATCCTGATATTGGTTTACAAGCTCAACAAGGCACTGTATGGCCTCAAACAAGCCCCTCGTGCTTTGTATGACACACTCAAAGACTTCCTGAAGAGCAAAGGCTTCAAACCTGGTTCCCTGGATTCCACTCTCTTCACGAAGACATACGGTGGTGAACTGTTTGTGTGCCAGATCTATGTGGATGACATTATCTTTGGCTGCACTAACAAGAGATACAGTGATGAGTTTGGACACATGATGCAAGAGCAATATCGGATGTCCATCATGGGTGAGCTGAAGTTCTTCCTTGGTCTTCAAATCCGTCAGCAAAGCAATGGCATCTTCATATCTCAAGAGAAATACCTGAAAGACTGCCTGAAGAAGTTTGGAATGCAAGACTGCAAGGGATACACGACGCCAATGCCAACCAAAAGTCATTTGGGACCCGACGACAATGGTAAAGAGTTCGATCAAAAGGTATACCGCTCCATGATTGGTTCTTTACTCTATTTGTGTGCATCTAGGCCAGATATCATGCTTAGCGTTTGCATGTGTGCCCGATTCCAAGCGGCACCAAAGGAATCGCATCACTTAGCTGTGAAGCGAATTCTTCGATATTTGGCTTACACCCCAACACTAGGATTATGGTATCCAAAGGGCTCAGAGTTTGATCTAGTTGGATTCTCAGATGCTGACTATGCTGGTGACAAGGTTGATGGCTAATCTACATCAGGGACATGTCACTTTCTTGGACGATCTCTTGTTTGTTGGTCTTCAAAGAAGCAGAACTGTGTGTCTCTCTCCACTGCTGAATCTGAATACATTGCTGCTGGATCTTGCTACGCTCAACTTCTGTGGATGAAGCAAACTCTCAAGGACTATGGCATCCATCTGAAGCATGTGCCACTCTACTACGGCAATGAAAGCGCTATCAAGATTGCCAACAACCCAGTTCAGCATTCAAAGACAAAGCACATTCAGATCCATTATCACTTTCTCAGAGATCATGTCATGAAGGAAGATATTGATATCATTCACGTCAACACTAAAGAGAAATTGGCAGATATCTTCACAAAGCCCTTGGATGAGAAAGGTTTTGCAAGTTGTGGTGTGAGCTAAATATCTTAGAATCCTCGAATGTCCTGTAATTGGACACACATCCTAACGCTTATGCATGTGATGACTTAGATGTGCAAAACACGAAGTAACGTATATCTTCAAATAATGAAGACATACACTCTAAGTGTGAATACATTAATGCGGAAATTGACTTTGGACTGCCGTGTCTAGGTCTAATACTTCATATACGGTGGGTAACACCACCACCAAACTCTTGTTTGAAGTATTTCAATTGGTGTCTAATTTGCATAGTCTTTGCATTTGGTTTGTCTTCAACATTGATTAGACTTCATGTTTATCTTCACAATGTTGATGTGGTATCATATTGGTATATACATATATTGGTGTTCTGTCCTCTACAGCATTCACTTATAGCTATGTCTTCATGTTTGAATCTTTTGACCTAAGTGAATGTTATTGGACCCTAACCCCCTCTATGCTTCTACCTCAGATTCTATCTATCCAGATCATATGCATTCTATTGAATCTGTCGATTGTCTTCTCTGATTCCTTGTCAGCAGAAGACACAGAGACAAAATTGAATCTGTTTTAATGATATATCCTTTTTTCCTGAAAACCAAAGAAGCGGGAACGACCACCCGACAATCCAGGCGTGTGTGGGAACATGGAACAACTTCCAAGGTGTTGCATGCATGCCACGTGTCCCTCAGATGTGAACCCCCGGGGCACCTGCGTAATAACGTTGGGCCGTCCCTGTCCCTATAAATATATACCACACCGTGGTCATTATCTTTTCTTCCACCTCTCTACCTCGCACAAATCCTAGCGCCACCGCTAGCTCTTGACGATGCCAGCGACGAAGCGCTTAGCTGCCGTGACCTCACCGACACTGTCCTCACGCCGGCCGCAGACCTCGTCTGCTCCGCCGCCGCCATAGGTGTCTTCCGTCGCCAAGTTAGGGCATGGCAGATTGAACTGCTCGGCCCTCCAACTCCACTTCGTCTAGCAGTTCTTCGTGTGGTAATTAAAACTTACCTTTTACTGTATTTTTGATCCAATAGATCCAGTCTTCTTCACCAAAAGTGGTTTCTAAAACTACAAAATTGGATCTATCCTGTTCTGCATCTCATCTCATGCCTAGAATATTCACTTATGATTCACTACTAGTTAGATTCCTCACTTGTACCTATTCTTGGATTCGTACAAATCTGGAACCAACTCTCAACAAATAAGTGAATGTCTTCGTGTCATGAGGTCAATTTCTTCAAACTGATTTATCTTCAAAATCTTGTGAGAATGCATATGACCTCTTCCCCTTCCCTCGCATCTCTAATGCTGTCACAGGACATGTCCATGGGAGAATCCCTTGGTTCTCATAGTCTGCATTCATTTGCAGAGTTCTTACAGCGTCACATCAATTCTCCTGAAGCCAGTTCCTGTCTGACCAGCAGACGAAAGCCTTTGCAAGTTCTGAAGCCATTCAGTCTGAACTTCATGGAGACAGAAAAGTCAGCAAGAAAGGGCAGCAGACAGCGCCGTGGGGACACAGTCAAGGACCTGCCACCAGATCTCTTTGAACTATACAAGTCAGATCCTGAAGAGACCTATGGGGAACGCAAGAACCGAATCCAATGGATTCGAAGATATTGGGCAGAGGAATGGTTCAAGTACAAATTTGACACTACTGAATATGCTGAAAAAAATGCCATCAAGGGCCCCTGGGGAGATATTGTATACAAAGGTCTTCAGCCCAAGTCCAAGTCTGAAGCCATAGCTCAAGGTTTCTATCCTTGCATGGTTCGAGGACCACAACCTGAAAATGCAACCCATCCAGTCTGCTATGGTGTCGTGAAGACAATCTCTGCAAGCGCAACTTCCAGTTTGCCAAAGAGTCTGCCAAGAAGAACAAGAAGGACTTTGGACTCGACTTCAACCCTGGTCCATCTGCTCCTCGGGCTGATGGCACTCGTGATGCTGAACCCAATATGATCGGGCCTTTCTACACCTTGACAGTCTCCTCACTCACATTGTTGTTTAGGGGGCCGCCGTGGAGCACTCTGAGAATGCCGCTGACACTGATGAAGCGCCAGCTCCACCAAGGCCACAGAAGCAGAAGAAGTCAAAGGCTTCAAAGCCCTCGGTTGCACCTAAAGCTTTGCATGCGAAGCCACTGGCCACTGCACCACCTGAAGCAAGTGTGCATTCTGAAGATCTTTCTCGCATCTCCAAGAAGACTGAGAAGTCTTCAAAGCAGATGAAGCTCATGCAGCGCTCTGGGTAAGAACTGACCCCGGGCGATATCTTGCGGAATGAAGAAGCCACCATTGATTTGTCCAGCGACGACGATCTTGGTGGTCATGCTCTTGAGATTCTCATAAAGAGAAAGGAGGAGGCGGAGATATTCAATGATCTACCCCTATTTGATGTGGATATCGTGAACAACTTCATTGATGAATGGTTTGAAAACCCCAGCATCAACATCGATGACCTTGAGCTTCCAATTGGCATCGGTGTCTCTTTCCACAGTGTCATTGCTACTGAGCTGGCTCTGGCTCAGAAGATTGTTTAACTGAAGATCAAGATTGATCATGAGAAAGCTCAGTTCAAGAGGAACATGGCCAATCTCAGCGTGGCGGATGTTCAAAGCTTCAAGTAGATGATGCATGAGCTCAAGGAGCAGTTTCACCGGAAACGTGAGGAAGCTAAAGGTTCCCGAGAGAGAATGAAATACTTTGCTGAGAAGAGTGTGCAAGCGCACAATGAGGCTGAGAAGTGCAAGGCACTGAGGCGCCATGGCATCGACCCCAGAATGGCTGCCAAGAAGAAGAAGAAGTCTGCTGCGGGACGCATTGAAGTAGTAAGGCAGGAAGCACCTAGCATTGTCTTCCCTGCCAGCATGACATGCTCAAATCCTAAGGTCCCCACAGCTGCTTTAGAACTGAAGAAGACAAGGGCAGCTGAGGCCGAAGCTAGAAAGCGCAAGAACAAAAATGCCACTGATGACACCCCACATCCCAAGAAGCAGAAGACAAAGTCTTTGAAGAAAGATCGGGCTGCTCCCTCATAGCCCCTCCTTGTCGAACCCATCTCAGTTGTTCGTCCTGCATCCAACAAGCAAGAACGTCAGCTAGTACTTCATGAGCCTGCCTCCACAGAGGCTCCTGAAGCTGAAGACATTCCAACTGCTGAGCCCATCACAGCTGAAGACATTGGTCATCACGACAATGTAGAAGATGATGAAGTCCTTCCTTAGATCGAGCACCAATTGGTATCATCGCCTGTTCTCACGAACAGCAAACTCATCAGCATTGGTCATCCATTGATGCCAATTGCTCAGGATGCAACATGGGCTGATCACCCCCAAGACACACCAAGCCAGGACACCCCCAGTACTCCCCCTCCTCAAGTTACCACTTTGGTACTTGATGATGACAAATACATGGTGAAGACCACCCCATCTCCAAAGGCATCGCCCTCATTCCGCAGGCTTCGCAAAGGCCCTAGGCCACAGGTCGCCATGCCGAGTGTTCCAGAAGGAGAAGTGCAAAACAACTCAGTGGCACGACAAGTGTTTCCTGACGCCACTCCAACTGCGAATGTCTCTGAGTCCGAAGCAAAAGCTGCTGAAGACATTTCGGCTGCATCAGCCGATGACCAACAAGAACCCCAAGAATCCCGTCAAGAAGAAGAGCAAGTTGACACACCCACCACCAACCCAGAAGTTGTTCTCGAGGAGAACGAGTCTGTGCCCGGCCCTCCAGCTACTCAAGTGGAGGTTGAAAACACTGAGGCGGCCACCCACAACACTACTGAAGCCAATGACGTTGTCATGGCTGAAGCTAATGTGGCACCTGCAATGAATCTGGTGCCAGAAGTCAATGTTGCACCTGAAGCCAATGTGCGGCTTGAAGCCCAAGTCAATGCGTCTGCTCCTGTACCACCTCCAAGACCTCACACCATTGAGCAAGCAATAAAGACATTGGTGTTCTATATCTTCAATGGCATTAACTTCAATGCTCAAGATTTCTTCATCAGGTAGCTGGCTGCATCTGGCTCTGATCTTTTTGGCCTGAAATTTTATGCTCCAGGGTAATGCGCCTCATCAAACTTCACTCTTCTGTCAACTATCAGCCCTCTGCACGTAATCATCTCATCTTTTTGCCCGAGGTTGATATGTCTCTCGAAGCCATCTACCCTGAACCTGCTAAGGAGCCACTATATCTTCACAATGTCGATCATCAAAGCTTCACCCAACCCATTAAAGGAGTTCTTGTTGCCGCTCGTGTTTATCCCTTGGCTGGTAACACTCATGCACCTCGTCGTGCCAACATTGAAGCCACTGAAAGCACCATGGCTCAAAGGCCTCGGAAGTGATCTCGTGCTCTCAATGGCCGAGAGCTTCTCGTGGCATTACATCAAAAATAGGATAAGCATCATGACTGGCTCAAGCGTCAGATGCAGAGCCTCTTGGTGGATGTCAATCGCCTTTGAAATCTTGCCACCAAGAATGCCTTTGTCACACACGAAACCTGTCGGCGGTCGTGGAAGATTCTGACATTCACAGTCCTCAAGAATGCCTTTGTTTCTATGGAGTTTATTGCAAATTTGGTTTGAATATGAGTTTTTGAATTAACTCATTTGGACTTAGCACTTGGGCACCATTTTGATTTCATCCAAGTGGCTCCCCTCACTCCCAAAAACATCTCTTGCTCTCATATCTCTCAAAATAATGCCATGGGGATATTTCTGTCAAAGGTAAAGTATTCATTTTCTATCTAAAAATGAATGATTTTCACTTCTGCTCCAAAGCAACCCCTATTTTTCTTGCTCCCAAAAATCTGAGAAAACTCCCAAATTTTCTTTGGACCATGCCTCCTCATCCCATGAAAACATGGTTATGAGGAGTATTTTTGCTATAGAAAATCATTTCTATTCTGGTCAGAAATGGTACTTTGTGAAGAAAGTATATTTTTGACTACCAGAGATGATACTCCTGTAAGTGCATCTAGTGCCACCCCTAGTTGGGTTTGGAGTATTGACGACAAACCTGGTTGAGGGACTAATGTGTTTGTGAGAATTGTAGGATAACACAGGTAGTAGTCCCTCATTGATTCCGTCTACCTACCAGAGATGAACCCTAAAAATGTGTGAAGACATTGAAGACAATGGTGGTCTGGGAAGAGTTTCACGTTGAAGACTATGACATGAGAAGACATAATATGAAGACTATGGATTGCGAAGACATAGTTGTTTCGTAGTTTCCTTTTCTTCTTTGTTGAGTCATAGGAACCACCGTACTATTAAGTGGGGTCCAAGTGAACAAAGTCAGAGTGACTGAAGGGATTCTCAACTAGATCCTATGTCTTGAGAGAAGACAATGAGAGAAAATCTTATCCAGAGCTGGATGAGTCAGCTTTACTTGTAGCCCAAGTCAAGCTGCTGCGTGTGTTTGAAATCTAGCCGTTGGACACGTGTCAGTTCCTTAGTGACCCAGGGTCATTTCGGAAAATCAGGTTGGGTTGCCTCGTGGCTATAAATAGCCCACCCCCTATACCATAAATTGGTGGCTGCTCAGAGTTAGTGCACGGCTTTTGTCGTTTGAGAGCAACCCACCTCGAAGCCTTTGAGAGAGTAATCCTTGCGAGGACAAAGCCATAAACACCCAGAGCCAAAGAGTGTTAGGCATCACTGAAGTCTTTCTGTCTGTGTGATCTGAAGACTTATTACACTTGAGGACTGTGAATCCTCCGGCCGGTTAGGCGTCGCGTTCTGAGAATCCAAGAGTCGTTGTGGATCGCCGGTGAATGAAGTCTATGAAGGTTCCAAAAGTCTACCTTGAAGACTTACCAGAGTGATTGGGCGAGGACTGTGTGTCCTTAGCTCAAGGGGAATAAGGTGAAGACGCGGTCTTCTGAGTTGAATCTCAGCCTCCCTAACCAGACGTACAGTTTTCACAGCAACTAGAACTGGTCCAACAAATACATGTCCTCACCAAGCAACTGGTTCTATCCTTACCTCTCTCTTTACTTACAGTTTGTCTTCGTGAAGTCAGTGACTGCTTGCATGATCTGGTTGACTTCACTGTATGAAGACCGTTGTTGATTGGCTTCATACTATATTCCATCTTGATCCATTCTACCTAGCTGCTGATAGTCTTCGTACTTTCACCTCATTACTTACTTGACTATGGCTTGTCTAGTGTAGTCTACCTTCCGCTGCATATTAATAGGTTCATTTCTACTGTTTGTCTTCAAAGCCCCCGTGTTTTGAAGACTTCCATAAAAATCGCCTATTCACCCCCCTCTAGTCGATAACTAGCACTTTCAATGGTTATGAGGAGTATTTTTGCTATAGAAAATCATTTCGATTCTGGTCAGAAATGGTACTTTGTGAAGGAAGTATATTTTTGACTGCCCCCCTTGAGCTGAGATTTTTATAGCTTGATGACCTTCCTAACTAACCCTTAACCTCCAAGTTTCAGCTCCTAAATCTCTCTAGATTTCTCTCAAATGGCATCAATAGTTTATGTCTAGAAACTTTCCAAGAAGCTCTAGTCACCTCTAGTCGACCTGGCTATGATCCAACACCTCAGAGAGACTTAACACTTCATGGAAAAGCCCCCAGACATGATTTTCCCACTCGGGTGAACCATGTTGCACCAGTGCACGCGGTGACCACGTGAGTCCACGGCGTCTAGCGTGCGTTCGACACGATCCGTGCGTCGGACACGGCACTGCCCAGCCCATGCGTCCACCCCAGGCCAAGCCAGCTTGTCCTTAAGCTTCCCCTGCCGTGACCCGTCCCTCCTGACCTCTCCTTGGAGCTTCCTGATGCCGGCAACAGTTGCTGCAGACACGGACACGGTGGAGCAGAGGGTGCAGTGCACTCGCATGACCGTGTTGTCTCCCTCCCGCGTCCTGTGCTTGGCGCCACCCCTCCACTGTGTTCGTGTGAGCTCCACTGACCCCTCCCATCAACCTGAGCCTTGTTCGTCGCCGCTCGCCGCTCCAGAACCATCTCCAGCAATCTCGAGCCCTGCCTCGCCCGCTACTATATATAAGACCCCTCCCCCGCTCCTCTGGCCATCCCAACCACCTCCACTGACCTCCAATCTTCGAGTAGAGCACTGCGGCCAGAACGGGCGGGCCTCTGGCTGCCGTTCTGCACCGAAGCTCGCCACCGATCCCCCTCGGTGTTCTGCTTCCTTCGACGCCCTTAGACCCTTCCCAACCATCCAGGCGTGCTCATGACTTTCCCCTATCGAGAAGGTGCAGTTGGAGCCCTTCTACCTCACCGGAAGCGCCAACTCCGAAGAGCCTCCTCCGCCGCCTCCTCTGGAGAAGAATGTCATGATGCCGTCCGTCCACCTACGACCACGCTATAGGTACGTATGTCTTCGCCGTGTTGAGGCGCATCCAACCATCCCTACGCCGGCGGCAGCCGTGGCCTCCTCACCGGAGAACCACCGGCGACGGAGTCGCCATCCCCTGCTTCTCGCTCTCTCTCTCTCTCTTTTAACCCTGACAGAGGGGCACACTCATCAGCATCTCTCTCTCTCCGAAGTGGTATAAGTGGAGGCGTAATCCCAGAATACGCCTTCGACGTCACCTGCTTTCATTTATTTCTAAATTCATTTTAAATCAGAAATTTGACCCAACTTTTACCAGCTATAACTTTTATTCTATAAGTCCAAATTAGTTGATTATTTTTGCATTGGTTTTGTCTTGAGCTCCTCTATCAGCATGTAAAGTTTGAGATTTTTGTCTTAAAGTAGCTATTTTCTGGAGCATTTAAATTTGTTACATGACATTTTCTTTATGCAATTTTAATTATTTTCAGAAGGAACTTGCTGCCTTGAAGAGAACCGGGAGGATTGTGACCCTCCTCTGAACTAAGGCAAGCCATCACAAATATTAGCAACTGTGACATTTCAATGACTATGATTTTTACTTGAATATGATCTCATATAATGCATATAGTTATTCAAATAATTTCACATGTGATAGTTTCATATTTATACTATGCTTACAATGGTATTTGAGTTGGTTAATTAAGTCTATGCAGTAGAGTTAATATGATCATGAGCATGGTTATGATGATATTGGAATTTTTTTGAAATGGTGCATATGTATATCGTTGCATTTTCATGGCATACTATGGCTCGGATGAATTTCACTTCAAGTTAAAACATGATGATAATTCAACTTGAACATGTTGTTGATTGAGTCATGGTGCCACTGAATCAAGCTTCCCAATGCAACCACATTTGCCTTTATGGGGAGGCCCTTTCTTGATCTGTTTTTATGCCTCTCGCTGGTGCCTCCAACTAGGGATGGTTATGCGCTTGAGCTACCCTATCCTGGTAGGCAGGCATAGCCTTGTGTGCCCGTAGTTGATTTGGTACCATTGTCCCCGCTTTGGACCGTTTAGTTTTGCCACGGCGGTGGTCATTGGGTGTCACGAGGTGACACCGGGGCCACCCATGATTTAGCCCAAAGGGGAGTTGGTCAGAGTGGCCGGGAGACTGTCATGGCAATAGATTGGTTCTGTCGGAACACCGTTGGTCCACCCGAATGGGAGCTCGAGGCCATGGGTTCTGTGGTGTGGGTACTGAAGGAAATATGCCCTAGAGGCAATAATAAAGTTGTTATTTTATATTTCCTTATTCATGATAAAGGTTTATTATTCATACTAGAATTGTATTGATCGGAAACCTTAATACATGTGTGAATACATAAACAAACACCGTGTCCCTAGTGAGCCTCTACTAGACTAGCTCATTGATTAAAGATGGTTAAGGTTTCCTAAACATGGACATGAGTTGTCATTTGATAACGAGATCACATCATTAGGAGAACGATGCGATGGACAAGACACATCCATTAGCTTAGCATAATGATCGTTTAGTTTTATTGCTATTGCTTTCTTCATGTCAAATACATATTCCTTCGACTATGAGATTATGCAAATCCCGGAAACCGGAGGAATGCCTTGTGTGTTATCAAATGTCACAATGTAACTAGGTGATTATAAAGATTCTCTACAACTATCTCCGAAGCTGTTTGTTGAGTTGGCATAGATTGAGATTAGGATTTGTCACTCCGAGTATTGGAGAGGTATCTTTGGGCCCTCTTGGTAATACACATCATAAGCTTGCAAGCAAATGACTAAGGAGTTAGTCACGAGGTGATGTATTACAGAATGAGTAAAGAGACTTGCCGATAACGAGATTGAACTAGGTATGAAGATACCGACGACCGAATCTCGGGCAAGTAACATACCGATGGACAAAGGGAATTACGTATGTTGTCATACGGTTCGACCAATAAAGATCTTCGTAGAATATGTAGGAGCCAATAAGGGCATCCAGGTTCCGATATTGGTTATTGACCGGAGAGGTGCCTAGGTCATGTCTACATAGTTCTCGAACCCGTAGGGTCCGCACGCTTAACGTTCGATGACGATATAATATTATATGAGTTATGTGATTTGGTGACCGAATGTTGTTCGGAGTACTGGATGAGATTACAGACATGACGAGGAGTCTCGAAATGGTCAAGAGATAAAGATTGATATATAGGACGATGGTATTCGGACACCGGAACTGTTCCAGAGGTTACCGGGTACATATCGGGTCACCGAAAGGGGTTCCGGGCACCCCCGGCAAAAGATATGGGCCTTATTGTCCAAGAGGGGAAACACACCAACCACAAGGGGCTGGTGCGCCCCCCACATGGGCCGAACTAGGATGAGAAGGAAAGAGGGGAAGGGAAAGGAAAGGGGGGATTCGTCCTCCCCCTTCCTTCCCTCCTCCCTCGTCTTTCATTCCCCCTCCGACAAATATGATAGGGGGGCGTGGCCAAGGGGAGACCCCAAGTAGGGTTCGGCCTACTTGGGCGCCTCCTGGTAGCCTCCTCTCTCCCTCCCACCTATATATATGTGGGGGCACCCTAGCACACCCTAGACAATTGTTTAGCCGTGTGCGGCGCCCCCTACACCGTTTATTCCCCCTGTCATATTTTTGTAGTGCTTAGGCAAAGACCTGCGAGGATCACTTCACCATCACTGTCACCATGCCATCATGCTGACAGAACTAATCTACTACCTCGATGCCTTGCTAGATCAAGAAGGCGAGGGACGTCACTGAGCTGAACGTGTGCAGAACATGGAGGTGTCGTGCATTCGGTACTTGATCGGTTGAAGCGCAAAGAAGTTCGACTACATCAACCGCGTTAGAAAACGCTTCCGCTAACGGTTGACTAGGTTACGTAGACACACTCCCCCTCATTGCTATGCATCTCCATGGATAGATCATTGCGTGTGCGTAGAATTGTTTTCCATGCAACGATTCCCAACAGTGGCATCAGAGCCAGGTCTATGCGTAGATGATATGCACGAGTAGAACACAAAGAGTTGTGGGTGGTTATAGTCATACTGCTTACCACCAACGTCTTATTTTGATTCGGTGGTATTGTGGGGTGAAGCAGCCCGAACCAACCTTACATGTCCATGCACAGGAGACCGGTTCCACCGACTAACATGCAACTAGTTTTGCATAAAGGTGGCAAGCGGGTGTCTATTTCTCCTACTTTAGTTGAATCGATTTGACGGCAGACGGTCGTTGAAGAAGGTTAAAACAGCAAACTTGACGAAACACCATTGTGGTTTTATGCGTAGGTAATAACGGTTCTTGCTAGAAGCCCGTAGCAGCCACGTAAAACTTGCAACAACAACGTAGAGGACGTCTAACTTGTTTTTGCAGGGCATGTTGTCATGTGATATGGTCAATACATGATGTGATAAACGTTATTGTATGAGATGATCATATTTTACAAGATATCTGACAAGCGGCAGGAGCCCTATGGTTGTCTCTTTATTGTATGAAATGCAAATGCCATGTAATTGATTTACTCTATCACTATGCGTTAGCGATAGTTGTAGAAGCAATAGTTGGCGAGATGACCACTACGCTACGATGGAGATCAAGGTGTCGAGCCGGTGACGATGGAGATCATGACGATGCTTTGGGGATGGAGATCAAAAGCACAAGATGATGATGGCCATATCATGTCACATATTTTGATTGCATGTGATGTTTATCCTTTATGCATCTTATTTTGCTTAGAACAACCGTAGCCTTATAAGATGACCCCTTCACTAAATTTCAAGGCAAAGGTGTTCTCCCTGAGTATGCGCCATTGCTACAGTTCATCGTGTTGAGACACCACCTGATGATCGGGTGTGATAGACTCTACGTTCACATACAACGTTTTCAAGACAGTTTTGCACATGCGGAATACTTGGGTTAAACTTGATGAGCCTAGCATGTACAGACATGGCCTCGGAACACAGGAGACCGAAAGGTCGAACGTGAATCATATAATAGATATGATCAACATAGAGATGTTCACCATTGATGACTACCCCACCTCATGTGATGATCGGACATGGGTTAGTTGATTTGGATCACGTATCACTTAGATGACTTGAGGGGTGTCTATTTAATTAAGTGGGAGTTCTTTTGTAATATGATTAATTGAACTTAATTTATCATGAACTTAGTCTTATAGTTTTGCATATCTATTTTTTAGATCAATGGACCGAGCTACCATTCCCTTGAATTTTAATGTGTTACTAGAGAAAGCTAAGTTAAAAGATGATGGTAGCAACTACACGGACTGGGTTCGTAACTTGAGGATTATCCTCATTGATGCATAGAAGAATTATGTCCTTGACGCACCGCTAGGTGAAAGGCCTGCTGCAGGAGTAGATGTTGATGCTTTGAATGTCTGGCTAGCTCGATCTGATGACTACTCGATAGTTCAGTGTGCCATGCTTTATGGCTTAGAACCGGGACTGCAAAGACGTTTTGAACGTCATGGAGCATATGAGATGTTCCAAGAGTTGAAGTTAATATTTCAAGCAAATGCCCGAGTTGAGAGATATGAAGTCCCCAACAAGTTCTATAGCTGCAAGATGGAGGAGAATGGTTCTGTCAATAAACACATACTCAAAATGTCTGGGTATTATAATCACTTGACTCCGCTGGGAGTTGATCTTCGAGTTGATTGTGTCATTGACAGAGTTCTTCAATCACTGCCACCTAGCTACAAAGGCATTGTGATGAACTATAATATGCAAGGGATGAATGATACGTCCATTTTGCATCATGTTTTCCCACTGTTATTTATGATGTTTCTATGCATAATAATGCTTTTTGGAGTAATTCTAATGCCTTTTCTCTCATAATATGCAAGGTGCATACAATGAGGGAGAATTCCGGTAGCTCGAAATTTGGACCAGGAAAAGCTACGTCAGGCTACCTATTCTGCACAACTCCAAATGAGCTGAAACTTTACGGAGACTTTTGATGGAATATATGAGGAATATTGGAGCCAATAAGTACCAGAGGGGGCCCACCAGGTGGGCACAACCCATGTGGGCACGCCAAGGAGCCCAGGCACGCCCTGGTGGGTTGTGCACACCCAGGCCCACCTCCGGTGCTCATCTTATGGTATATAAGTCATTTTGACCTAGAAAAAAATAAGGAGAGGACTTTCAGGATGGAGCACCGCCGTCTCGAGGCGGAACTTGGGCAGGAGCAATTTTGCCCTCCGGTGGAGTGTTTCCGCCGGGGGAACTTCCCTCCTGGAGGGGGAAATCATTGTCATCATCATCACTAAAAACTCTCCCATCTTGGGGAGGGCAATCTCCATCAACATCTTCAATAGCACCATCTCATCTCAAACCCTAGTTCTTCTCTTGTGTTCAATCTTGTTACCAGAACTAAAGATTGGTGCTTGTGGGTGACTAGTAGTGTTGATTACATCTTGTAGTTGATTACTATATGGTTTATCCGGTGGAGGATTATATGTTCAGATCCAATATGCTATTTAATACCCCTCTAATCTTGAGCATGATTATCATTCGAGAGTAGTTACTTTTGTTCTTGAGGTCACGGAAGAAATCATGTTGCCAGTAATCATGTGAACTTGATATGTGTTCGACATTGATAGTATGTATGTTCTGATCCCCTTAGTGGTGTCATGTGAACGTCGACTACATGACACTTCACCATATTTGGTCCTAAGGGAATGCATTGTGGTGTAATTATTAGATGATGGGTTGCGAGAGTGAAAGAAACTTAAACCCTAGTTTATGCGCTATTCTGTAAGGGACCGATTGGATCCAAAAGTTTAATGCTATGGTTAGGATTTATCCTTAATACTTTTCTCGTAGTTGGGGATGCTTGCGATGGGGTTAATCATAAGTAAGAGTTTTGTTCAAGTAAGAAAAACACCTAAGTGCTGGTCTACCCACATATCAAATTATCAAAGTAGCAAACACGAGTCGAATAAACATGATGAAAGTGACTAGATGAAATTCCCGTGTACCCTCAAGAACGCTTTGCTTACTATAAGAGACTGTTTTGGCCTGTCCTTTGCATCAAAAGGATTGGGATACCTTGCTGCACTTTTGTTACTATTATCATTACTTGCGCATTACAAAATATCTTGCTATCAAACTACTCTGTTACTTACAATTTTAGCACTTGCAAACATTACCTTGCTGAAAACCACTTGTCATTTTCTTCTCCTCCTCGTTGGGTTCAACACTCTTACTTATCGAAAAGAGCTACAATTGATCCCCTATACTTGTGGGTCATCAATGCTATTTCCTGGCACCGTTGCCGAGGAGTGAAGCGCCTTTGGTAAGTGGAAATTCGTAAGGAAATATTTATATAGTGTGCTGAAATTTACTATCACTTGTTACTATGGAAAAAAATCCTTTGAGGGGTTTGTTCGGGGTATCTTCATCTCAATCTGAACCACAATTAGCTACCCCTCAACCTATTGCACATACTGAAAATATTGAATATGAAATTCCTTCCGGTATGATAGAACAACTGTTAGTTAATCCTTATGCAGGAGATGGAATCGAACATCCTGATATGCACTTGATATATGTGGAACAAATTTGTGTATTGTTTAAGCTTGCAGGTTTACCCGGAGATGAAGTTAAGAAGAAGGTTTTCCCTTTATCTTTGAAGGGAAAAGCATTGGCATGGTATAGGTTATGCGATGATATTCGATCTTCGAATTGGAATCGGTTGAAATTGGAATTTCACCAAAACATTTATCCTATGCATCTAGTTCATCGTGATCGGAATTACATATATAATTTTTGGCCTCGTGAAGGAGAAAGTATCGCTCTAGCTTGGGGGAGTCTTAAGTCAATGTTATATTCATGCCCCTATCATGATCTCTCAAGATAAATTATTATTCAGAATTTTTATGCTCGGCTTTCTCGTGATGATCAATCCATGCTCGATACTTCTTGTACTGGTTCTTTTATGAAGAAGACTATTGAATTCCGATGGGATCTTTTGGAAAGAATTAAATGCAACTCTGAAGATTGGGAACTCGACAAAGGTAAAGAGTCAGGTATTAAGCTTAAGTATGATTGCGTTAAATCTTTTATGAATACCAATGCTTTTCAAAAGTTTAGCACTAAATATGCACTTGACTCTGAGATAGTAGCCTCCTTTTGTGAATAATTTTCTACTCATGTTGATCTCCCTAAAGAGAAGTGGTTTAAATATAACCCACCTATTAAAGAAGAAATTAAAGAACCTAAACTAGCTAAAGAGTGAACTATACTTTATAATTTTGATCCAGTTGTTCCTACTGCTTATATTGAGAAACCACCTTTCCTTGTTACGATAAAGGAGCATGCTAAAGTTTCAACTGTGGTTAACAAAAGTTATATTAAAACACCCAAACCTGATGAACAAATCAAAGTAGAACCTAGTGTTGCCATGGTTAAGGATCTCTTGGAAGAAAATGTAGATGGGCATGTTATTTACTTTTGTAATGAAGCTACTAGAATTGTCAAACCTGATAGAATGGGTAATCATAGACCCATTGTTGGCATGCCCGTTGTCTCAGTTAAAATAGGAGATCACTGTTATCATGGTCTATGTGACATAGGTGCTAGTGTGAGTGCAATTCCCTATACCTTATATCAAGAAATTATGAATGACATATCACCTGCAGAGATAGAAGATATTGATGTTACTATTAAACTTGCTAATAGAGATACTATATCACCAATTGGGATTGTTAGAGATGTTGAAGTCTTGTGTGGGAAAATAAAATAACATACTGATTTTCTTGTTCTTGGTTCCCCACAAGATGACTTTTGTCCCATTATCTTTGGTAGACCTTTCTTGAACACCGGTAATTCTAAAATAGACTGTGAGAAACAAATTGTCGGTGTTAGCTTTGGTGATGAGTCTCATGAGTTTAATTTTTCCAAGTTTAGTAGAAAGCTTCATGAAAAAGAATTGCCTAGTAAGGATGAAATAATTGGTTTTGCTTCTATTGTTGTGCCTCCTACTGATCCTCTAGAACAATATCTGCTAGACCATGACAATAATTTGCATATGCATGAAAGAAATGAAATAGATAAGATTTTCTTTGAACAACGTCCTCTACTTAAACACAATTTGCCTATTGAAACTCTAGGAGGTCCTCCTCCACCTAAAGGTGATCCTGTGTTTGAATTAAAACAATTGTCGGATACTTTGAAATATGCTTATCTTGATGAGAAGAAGATATATCATGTTTTATTAGTGCTAACCTTTCAGAACATGAAGAAGAAAGATTACTGAAAGTTTTAAGGAAGCATCGAGCTGCTATTGTATATACTCTTGATGATTTAAAGGGCATTAGCCCCACTCTATGTCAGCACAAGATTAATATGGAACCTGATGCTAAACCCGTTGTGGATCATCAACGTCGGTTAAATCCGAAGATGAAGGAAGTGGTAAGAAAGGAAATATTAAAACTTCTGGAAGCAGGTATAATCTATCCTATAGCTGATAGTAGATGGGTAAGTCCTGTTCATTGTGTTCCTAACAAAGGAGGTATCACTGTTGTTCCTAATGATAAGAATGAACTTATTCCACAAAGAATTGTTAGAGGCTATAGAATGGTAATTGATTTTAGAAAATTAAACAAAGCAACTAGAAAAGATCATTACCCTCTCCCTTTTATTGATCAAATGCTAGAAAGACTATCTAAGCACACACATTTTTGCTTCCTTGATGGATACTCTGGTTTTTCACAAATACCTGTTTCTCAACCTGATCAAGAAAAGATAACTTTCACTTGTCCCTTTGGAACTTATGCTTATAGACCACTTTATGGTTATGACCTGCTATATTCTCTGACTTTTGTGAAAAGATTGTTGAGGTTTTCATGGATGACTTCTCCGTTTATGGGAAGTCTTTTGATGATTGTTTAAGCAATCTTGATCGAGTTCTGCAGAGATGTGAACAAACAAATCTTGTCCTTAATTGGGAGAAGTGCCACTTTATGGTTAATGAAGGTATTGTCTTGGGTCATGAAATTTCTAAGAGAGGTATTGAAGTGAACAAAGCTAAGGTTGATGCAATTGATAAAATGCCATGTCCTAAAGATATCAAAGATATTCGTAGTTTCCTAGGTTATGCTGGTTTCTATAGGAGATTTATCATAGACTTTTCTAAAATTTCTAGTCCTCTTAAATATCTTTTGCAAAAGGATGTTCCTTTTGTTTTTGATGACGATTGTTTAGAAGCCTTCGAAACACTCAAGAAAGCCTTAATTTCTGCACCTATTTTTCAACCACTTGATTGGAACTTGCCTTTTGAAATTATGTGTGATGCTAGTGATTATGCTGTTGGTGTTGTTCTAGGACAAAGAGTTGATAAGAAACTAAATGTTATTCATTATGCTAGTAAAACTCTAGATAGTGCTTAAAGAAATTATGCTACTACTGAAAAAAATTCTAGCAGTGGTGTTTGCTTGTGATAAATTTAGATCTTACATTGTTGATTCAAAAGTAATAGTTCACACCGATCATGCTGCTATTAAATATCTTATGGAAAAGAAGGATGCTAAACCTAGACTTATTAAATGGGTTCTCTTGCTACAAGAATTTGATTTACATATCACTGATAGGAAAGGAGCAGAGAACCCCATAGCTGATAACTTGTCTAGGCTTGAAAATGTGCTTGATGACCCACTACCTATTGATGATAGTTTTCATGCTAAGCAGTTAGCTGCAATAAATGTTTCTCATAATACTCCTTGGTATGCTGACTATGCTAATTACATTGTTGCTAAATATTTACCACCTAGCTTTACATACCAACAAAAGAAAAAAATTCTTCTATGATTTAAGACACTACTTTTGGGATGACCCACATCTTTATAAAGAAGGAGTAGATGGTATTATTAGATGTTGTGTACCTGAGCATGAATAGGGACAAATCCTACGGAAATGTCACTCTAAAGATTATGGAGGACATCATGCGGGAGACAGAATTGCTCACAAGGTATTGCAATCTGGATTTTGTTGGACTACTCTTTTCATGGATGCTCGTAAGTTCGTCTTATCTTGTGATGAATGTCAAAGAATAGGTAATATCGGTAAGCATCAAGAAATGCCGATCAATTATTCACTTGATGTTGAACCATCTGATGTTTGGGGTTTTGATTACATGGTACCTTTTCATTCCTCTAATGGGTATACACATATTTTGGTTGCTATTGATTATGTTACTAAGTGGGTAGAAGTTATTCCAACTAGTAGTGCTGATCACAACACCTCTATTAAAATGATTAAGGAAGTTATTTTCCCAATGTTTGGAGTCCAAATATATTTAATGACTGATGGTGGTTCACACTTTATTCATGGTGCTTTCCGTAAAATGCTTGCTAAGTATGATGTTAACCATAGAATTGCATCACCTTACCATCCTCAGTCTAGTGGTCAAGTTGAACTTAGTAATAGAGAAATGAGATTAATTTTGCAAAAGACTGTCAATAGGTCCCGGAAGAATTGGTCTAAGAAATTAGATGATGCACTTTGGGCTTATAGAACAGCATATAAAAATCATATGGGTATGTCTCCTTATAAAATGGTTTATGGAAAAGCTTGTCATTTTCCTCTTGAGTTAGAACATAAAGCATATTGGGCACTTAAAGAGCTCAACTATGACTTCGAACTTGCCGGTGAAAAGAGGTTGTTTGACATTAGTTCTTTAGATGAATGGAGTGAAGGAAATATGCCCTAGAGGCAATAATAAAGTTGTTATTTATATTTCCTTATATCATGATAAATGTTTATTATTCATGCTAGAATTTTATTAACCGGAAACTTACTACATGTGTGGATACATAGACAAAACAGAGTGTCCCTAGTATGCCTCTACTTGACTAGCTCGTTAATCAAAGATGGTTAAGTTTCCTCACCATAGACATGTGTTGTCATTTTATGAACGGGATCACATCATTAGAGAATGATGTGATGGACAAGAACCATTTGTTAGCTTAGCATAATGATCGTTTAGTTTTATTGCTATTGCTTTCTTCATGACTTATACATATTCCTCTAACTATGAGATTATGCAACTCCCAAATACTGAGGAACACTTTGTGTGCAATCAAATGTCACAACATAACTAGGTGATTATAAAGATGCTCTACAGGTGTTTCCGATGGTGTTTGTTGAGTTGGCATAGATCGAGATTAGGAGTCACTCCGAGTATCGGAGAGGTATCTCTGGGCCCTCTCGGTAATGCACATCACTATAAGCCTTTGCAAGCAATGTGACTAATGAGTTAGTCACGGGATGATGCATTACGGAACGAGTAAAGAGACTGGCCGGTAACGAGATTGAACTAGGTATGAAGATACCGACGATCGAATCTCGGGCAAGTAACAAACCAATGACAAAGAGAAAGACGTATGTTGTTATGCGGTTTGACAGATAAAGATCTTCGTAGAATATGTAGGAGCCAATATGAGCATCCAGGTTCCGCTATTGGTTATTGACCGGAGATGTTTCTCGGTCATGTCTACATAGTTCTCGAACTCGTAGGGTCCGCACGCTTTAACGTTCAATGACGATTTGTATTAAGAGTTGTGTGATTTGATTACCAAAGTTTGTTCGGAGTCCCGGATGAGATCACGGACATGACGAAGAGTCTCGAAATGGTCGAGAGGTAATAATTGATATATTGTAAGGTTATATACGGACATCGGAATGGTTTCGATATGGTTCAAGGATTTTTTGGAGTACCGGGAGGTTACTGGAACCTCCTGGTAACCGGAACCCTCCCAGGAAAGTTATTGGGCCTATTGGGCCATAGTGGAGGAGAGGAGGAAGGCCAGGTGAGGAGGCGTGCAACCCCCCTGTCCCAAACCAAATTGGACTAGGGGAGGGGGCGCGGCTCCCGTCTTTCCTACTCCCTCTCTCTCCCTTCCTCTTTCCCTCTCTGGTGGAAGGAAGGAGGGGGCGAATCCTACTTGGACTAGGAGTCCAAATAGGACTCCCCCCTTGGCACGCCCTCCTTGGGCGTCGGCCTCCTCCTCCCCCTCCTTTATATATGTGGCCAGGGGGCACCCCAAAACACAACAGACAATCTCTTAGCCATGTGCGGTGCCCCCTCCACAGTTTAACACCTTGATCATATCGTCGTAGTGCTTAGGCAAAGCCCTGCGCTGGTAACTTCATCATACCATCGTCATGCCGATAGAACTCTCCCTCGTCCTCAACTAGATCAAGAGCTCGAGGGACGTCATCGTGTTGAATGTGTGCTGAACACGGAGGTGCCGTACATTTGGTACTTGGATTGGTTGGATCGTGAAGACGTTCGACTACATCAACCGTGTTACTAAACACTTCCGCTTTTGGTCTACGAGGGTACGTGGATACACTCTCCCTTCTCGTTTCTATGCATCTCCTAGTTAGATCTTGCATGATCGTAGGAAATTTTTTCTAATTACTATGTTCCCCAACAGTGACATCCAAGCCAGGTCTATGCGTAGATGATATTTACACGAGTAGAACACAAAGACTCGTGGGCGATAATAGTCATACTGCTTACCACCAACATCTTACTTTGATTCGGCGGTATTGTTGGATGAAGCGGCCCGGACCGACATTACATGACCGCGTTCATGAGACTGGTTCTACCGACGTGCTTCGCACACATGTGGCTGGCGGGTGTCTGTTTCTCCAACTTTAGTTGAATCGATTTTGACTACGCCTGATCCTTGTTGAAGGTTAAAACATCACACTTGATGAAAAATCATTATGGTTTTGATGCGTAGGTAAGAATGGTTCTTGCTAGAAGCCCGTAGCAACCACGTAAAACTTGCAACAACAAAGTAGAGGACGTCTAACTTGTTTTTGCAGGGCATGTTGTGATGTGATATGGTCAATACGTGATGAGATATAAATTGTTGTATGATATGATCATGTTTTGTAAGAGTTATCGGCAACTGGCGGGAGCCTTATGGTTGTCGCTTTATTGTATGAAATGCAATCGCCATGTAATTTATTTACTTTATCACTAAGCAGTAGCGATAGTCGTAGAAGCAATAGTTGGCGAGACGACAACGATGCTACGTTGGCGATCAAGGTGTCAAGCCGGTGATGATGGAGATCATGACGGTGCTTTTGAGATGGACATCAAAGGCACAAGATGATGATGGCCATATCATGTCACATATTTTGATTGCATGTGATGTTTCTATTTTATGTATCTTATTTTGCTTAGTACAGCGGTAGCATTATAAGATGATCCCTCATTAAATTTCAAGGTATAAGTGTTCTCCCTGAGTATGCACCATTGCTACTGTTCGTCGTGCCGAGACACCACGTGATGATCGGGTGTGATAAGCTCTACGTTCACATACAATGGGTGCAAGCCAGTTTTGCACGTGCAGAATACTCAGGTTAAACTTGACGAGCCTAGCATATGCAGATATGGCCTCGGAACACTGAGACCGAGAGGTCGAACGTGAATCATATAGTAGAATATATCAACATAGTGATGTTCACTGTTGAAAACTACTCCATCTCACATGATGATCGGACATGGTTTAGTTGATATGGATCACGTGATCATTTAGATGACAAGAGGGATGTCTATCTAAGTGGGAGTTCTTAAGTAATATGATTAATTGAACATCAATTTATCATGAAGTTAGTACCTGATAGTTTTTTGCATGTCTATGTTGTTGTAGATCAATGGCATGTGCTACCGTTCGTTTGAATTTTGATGCGTTCCTAGAGAAATCTAAGTTGAAAGATGATGGTAGAAACTACACGGAATGGGTCCGTAACTTGAGGATTATCCTCATTGCTGCACAGAAAAATTACGTCCTGGAAGCACCGCTAGGTGCAAGACCCGCTGTAGGAGCAACTCCAGACGTTATGAACGTCTGGCAGAGCAAAGCTGATGACTACTCGATAGTTCAGTGTGCCATGCTTTACGGCTTTGAATCGGGACTTCAAAGACGTTTTGAACATCATGGAGCATATGAGATGTTCCAGGAGTTGAAGTTAATATTTCAAGCAAATGCCCGAGTTGAGAGATATGAAGTCTCCAACGAGTTCTATATTTGCAAAATGGAGGAGAATAGTTTTGTCAGTGAACACATACCTAGAATGTCTGGGTACCACAACCACTTGACTCAGCTGGGAGTTAATCTTCCTGATGATAGTGTCATTGACAAAGTTCTTCAATCACTGCCACCAAGCTATAAAGGCTTGGTGATGAACTATAATATGCAAGGGATGGAAAAGGCAATTCTCGAGATATTCGCGATGCTAAAGGCTGCGGAGGTAGAAATCAAGAAGGAGAATCAAGTGTTGATGGTGAACAAGACCACTAGTTTCAAGAAAAAAGGGCAAAGGGAAGAAGGGGAACTTCAAGAAGAACAGAAAGCCAGTTGTTGCTCAAGGGAAGAAGCCCAAGTCTGGACCTAAGCCTGAGACTGAGTGCTTCTACTGCAAAGGGACTGGTCACTAGAAGCGGAACTGCCCCAAGTATTTGGCGGATAAGAAGGATGGCAAAGTGAAAGGTATATTTGATATACATGTTATTGATGTGTACCTTACTAATGCTCATAGTAGCGCCTAGGTATTTGATACTGGTTCTGTTGCTCATATTTGCAACTCGAAACAGGGGCTACGGATTAAACGAAGATTGGCTAAGGACGAGGTGACGATGCGCGTGGGAAATGGTTCCAAAGTCGATGTGATCGCCTTCGGCATGCTACCTCTACATCTACCGTCGGGATTAGTTTTAGACCTAAATAATTGTTATTTGGTGCTAGCGTTGAGCATGAACATTATATCTGGATCTTATTTAATGCGAGATGGTTATTCATTTAAATCAAAGAATAATAGTTGTTATATTTATATGAGTAATATCTTTTACGGTCATGCACCCTTGATGAGTGGTCTATTTTTGTTGAATCTCGATTGTAGTGATACACATATTCATAACATTGAAGCCAAAAGATGCAAAGTTAATAATGATAGTGCAACTTATTTGTGGCACTACCGTTTAGGTCATATTGGTCTAAAAGCATGAAGAAACTCCATGCTGATGGGCCTTTGGAATCACTTGATGCATGCGAACCATGCCTCATGGGCAAGATGACTAAGACTCCGTTCTCCGGAACAATGGAGCGAGCGACTGACTTATTGGAAATAATACATATTGATGTATGTGGTCCGATGAGTGTTGAGGCTCACGGCGGGTATCGTTATTTTCTAACCTTCACAGATGATTTGGCAGATATGGGTATATCTACTTAATGAAACATAAGTATGAAACATTTGAAAAGTTCAAAGAATTTCAGAGTGAAGTGGAAAATCATCCTAACAAGAAAAATAAGGTTTCTATAATCTGATCGTGGAGGTGAATATTTGAGTTATGAGTTTGGTCTTCATTTGAAACAATGTGGAATAGTTTCACAACTCACGTCACCTGGAACACCACAGCGTAATGGTGTGTCCGAACGTCGTAACCGTACTTTATTAGATATGGTGCGATCTGTGATGTCTCTTACCAATTTACCGCTATCGTTTTGGGGTTATGCTTTAGAGGCAGCTACATTCACATTAAATAGGGCACCATCTAAATACGTTGAGACGACACCATATGAACTCTGGTTTAGTAAGAAACCTAAGCTGTCGTTTCTTAAAGTTTGGGGCTGCGATACTTATGTGAAAAAAGCTTCAACCTGATAAGCTTGAACCCAAATCGGAGAAATGTGTCTTCATAGGATACCCAAAGGAGACTGTTGGGTACACCTTCTTTCATAGATCTGAAGGCAAGATATTCATTGCTAAAAATGGATCCTTTCTAGAGAAGGAGTTTCTCTTGAAAGAAGAGGGTGGGAGGAAAGTAGAACTTGCTGAGGTAATTGTACCTTCTCCCAAATTGGAAAGTAGTTCATCACAGAAATCAGTTCCAGTCATTCCTACACCAATCAGTAAGGAAGCTAATGATCATGATCATGAAACCTCAGATCAAGTTACTACCGAACCTCATAGGTTAACCAGAGTACGATCCGCACCAGAGTGGTATGGTAATCCTGTTCTAGAGGTCATGTTACTTGACCATGACGAACCTACGAACTATTAGGAAGCAGTGATGTGCCCAGATTCTGCGAAATGGCTTGAGGATATGAAATCTAAGATGGGATCCATGTATGAGAACAAAGTGTGGACTTTGGTTTACTTGCCCGATGATCGGCAAGCAATAGAGAATAAATAGATCTTCAAGAAGAAGACTAACACTGACGGTAATGTTACTGTCTACAAAGCTCGCCTTGTCGCAAAAAGTTTTCGACAAGTTCAAGGAGTTGACTATGATGAGACCTTCTCACCCATAGCGATGCTTAAGTCTGTCCGAATCTTGTTAGCAATTGCCGCATTTTATGATTATGAAATTTGGCAAATGGATGTCAAAACTGCATTCCTCAATGGATATCTTAAGGAAGAGTTGTATATGATGCAACCAGAAGGTTTTGTCGATCCAAAAGGTACTAACAAAGTGTGCAAGCTCCAGCGATCCATTTATGGACTAGTGCAAGCCTCTCGGAGTTGGAATATACGCTTTGATAGTGTGATCAAAGCATATGGTTTTATACAGACTTTTGGAGAAGCCTGTATTTGCAAGAAAGTGAGTGGGAGCTCTGTAGCAATTCTAATATTATATGTGGATGGCATATTGTTTATTGGAAACAATACCGAATTTCTGGATAGCATAAAATGATACTTGAATAAGAATTTTTCAATAAAAGACCTCGGTGAGGCTTGTTATATATTGGGCATCAAAGATCTATAGAGATAGATCAAGACGCTTAATTGGACTTTCACAAAGCACATACCTTGATAAAGTTTTGAAGAAGTTCAAAATGGATCAGTCAAAGAAAGGGTTCTTGCCTGTATTACAAGGTGTGAAGTTGAGTCAGACTCAATGCCCAACCACTGCAGAAGATAGAGAGAAAATGAAAGTCATTCCCTATGCCTCAGCCATAGGTTCTATCATGTATGCAATGCTATGTACCAGACTTGATGTGTGCCTTGCTATAAATTTAGCAGGGAGGTACCAAAGTAATCCATGAGTGGATCCCTGGACAGCGGTCAAGAACATCCTGAAATACCTAAAAAGGACTAAGGATATGTTTCTCGTTTATGGAGGTGAGAAAGAGCTTGTCGTAAATGGTTACGTCGATGCAAGCTTTGACGCTAATCTGGATGACTCTAAGACACAAACCGGACACGTATTTATATTGAATGGTGGAGCTGTTAGTTGGTGCAGTTCCAAGCAGAGCATTGTGGCGGGATCTATGTGTGAGGCGGAGTACATAGCTGCTTCAGAAGCAACAAATGAAGGATTCTGGATGAAGGAGTTCATATACGATCTAGGTGTAATACCTAGTGCATCGGGTCCAATGAAAATCTTTTGTGACAATACTGGAGCAATTGCCTTGGCAAAGGAATCTAGATTTCACAGAGAACCAAACACATCAAGAGACGCTTCAACTCCATCCGCAATCAAGTCAAGGAGGGAGACATAAAGATTTGCAAGATACATACAGATCTGAATGTTGCAGACCCGTTGACTAAGCCTCTCTCACGTGCAAAACATGATCAGCGCCAAGACTCCATGGGTGTTAGAATCATTACTTTGTAATCTAGATTATTGACTCTAGTGAAAGGAGGAGACTGAAGGAAATATGCCCTAGAGGCAATAATAAAGTTGTTATTTATATTTCCTTATATCATGGTAAATGTTTATTATTCATGCTAGAATTGTGTTAGCCGGAAACTTAGTACATGTGTGGATACATAAACAAAACAAAGTGTACCTAGTATGCCTCTACTTGACTAGCTCGTTAATCAAAGATGGTTAAGTTTCCTGACCATAGACATGTGTTGTCATTTGATGAACGGGATCTCATCATTAGAGAATGATGTGATGGACAAGACCCATCCATTAGCTTAGCATAATGATCGTTTGGTTTTATTGCTATTGCTTTATTCAAGACTTATACATATTCCTCTGACTATGAGATTATGCAACTCCCGAATACCAAAGGAACACTTTGTGTGCTATCAAACTTCACAACATAACTGGGTGATTATAAAGATGCTCTATAGGTGTCTCCAATGGTGTTTGTTGAGTTGGCATAGATCGATATTAGGATTTGTCACTCTAAGTATCGGAGAGGTATCTCTAGGCCCTCTCAGTAATGCACATAACTATAAGACTTGCAAGCAATGTGACTAATGAGTTAGTCGCGGGATGATGCATTATGGAACGAGTAAAGAGACTTGCCGATAACGAGATTGAACTAGGTATGAAGATACTGACAATCGAATCTCGGGCAAGTAACATACCGATGACAAAGGGAATGACATATGTTGTTATGCGGTTTGACCAATAAAGATCTTCATAGAATATGTAGGTGCGAATATGAGCATCCAGGTTCCGCTATTGGTTATTGACTAGATATGTGTCTCAGTCATGTAGGGTCCGCACGCTTAATGTTCGATGATGATTTGTATTATGAGTTGTGTGATTTGATGACCAAAGTTTGTTTGGAGTCCCGGATGAGATCACGGACATGAAGATGAGTCTCGAAATGGTCGAGGGATAAAGATTGATACATTGGAAGGTTATATACGGACATCGGAATGGTTCCGATATGGTTCAGGGATTTTTCGGAGTACCGGGAGGTTACCGGAACCCCCCGGGAAAGTTATTGGGCCTATTGGGCCATAGTGGAGGAGAGGAGGAAGGCCATGTGAGGAGGCACGCACCCCCTTGCCCAAACCGAATTGGACTAGGGGAGGGGGCGCGACCCCCTCTTTCCTTCTCCCTTTCTCTCCCTTCCCCTTTCCCTCTCTGGTGGAAGGAAGGAGGGGGGCGAATCCTACTTGAACTAGGAGTCCAAGTAGGACTCCCCCCTTGGCGCGCCCTCCTTGGCCGCCGGCCTCCTCCTCCCCCTCCTTTATATACGTGGCCAGGGGGGCACCCCAAAACACAACAGATAATCTCTTAGCCGTGTGTTGTGCCCCCCTCCACAGTTTAACACCTCGGTCATATCGTTGTAGTGCTTAGGCAAAGCCCTGCGCTGGTAACTTCACCATCACCGTCGTCACGCCGTTGTGCCGATGGAACTCTCCCTCGTCCTCAACTGGATCAAGACCTCGAGGGACGTCATCGTGTTGAACGTGTGCTGAACACGGAGGTGCCATACGTTCGGTACTTGGATCGGTTGGATCATGAAGACGTTCGACTACATCAACCGCGTTAGTAAACGCTTCCGCTTTCTGTGTACGAGGGTACGTGGCACAGTCTCCCCTATCGTTGCTATGCATATCCTAGTTAGATCTTGCGTGATCGTAGGACAAATTTTGAATTACTATGTTCCCCAACGCGGAGAACCCAAGCTTATGAAAATGCCAAGTTATTTAAAGAAAAAGTTAAAAGATGGCATGATAAAAGAATCCAAAAGCATGAGTTTAAAGTTGGAGAATATGTTGTTTTGTACAACTCTCGTTTCAGATTCTTTGCAGGAAAACTCCTCTCCAAATGGGAAGGACCCTATGTTACCGAGGAGGTTTATCGGTCTAGAGCTATGAAAATAAATAATGCCGAAGTTACTAACCCGAAGGTTGTTAATGGGCAACGAATAAAACATTAATGTTGAAAGTAATATTGTCCAAAGTATGACACTGGAAGAACACATACAAGAGTCCTTCCGAAACACTCTAGAATCGTTAAAAAGAGGAGGTATGTGATACGGTAATAAACGGATTCCGAAAAATCCACAAAAATATTTTTCTGCCAGTTTTGGAATATAACAAAAATTAGGAAAATAAGAAACTTCTAGGAAGTGCACCCTGGTGGGCACAAGACACCAGGTGCCAGGAGCGCCCAGGTGGGTTGTGCCCACCTCGGGTACCTTATGGACTCCATTTTTCTACAGCTTGCTTGTTCTCCAAGATAAAAAATCTTTATATACCCCCCAGAACCTATTGACAACCGTATCATGGAGAAATCTTATGTTCTCTTTTCTTGTTGTTTTTGGTCAGATCTATTGAGCCAGGTATCATGTCTTCTTCTTCCTCCAACAACATGGAAAAGGATGCTTGGTTGATGAAGATCGAGATGAAGAGAGAAGAGACCGTAGAATCCGTCAAAGGAGACAAGAGCAAGGAGGCTACCGGAGAGCAAGCACTGGTGGTTGAGCAGGCCTAGCCTGCTGAGGAAGAAGAAGAAGATATCCTTAAACCTTATTATGCTCATCTTACCCCGACTGAGATTGAAGCCTTTCGAATCATTGAAACGGTTCGTGTGTAAAATAAATATCTCACTCATGAAAATATTCTACATCAAGAGCACGTCATCTTCCTCCGAAGCGTCATCCGTAGATTGGAAAATCTCTTGATCATGAAGGTCGGGATCGCCTCTACTTCATCACCATCACCTTCTTCCTCACCAAAATAAAATTGAGTATTGGGTATGGGCACTCCCCTTGGCTTCCGCCAAGCTTGGGGGAGGTGCCCCGGTATCATATCACCCCACTATCTGTTTGCCTTTACTTATTTTAGTTCGATCCATAGTTATCTTTTGCTTTAGATGAATAAAAGTTTAGTTCGACCCTTTCTTTTCGAGAGTTTGCTTAGTGATATATCCTTGTAATCATGTGTGAGATATATAATAAAGTTCAGTTTGAGTTTTTGCTTTCTTTACTTTCATGTGCAATAAAAAGAAAGGAAAATAATGGAAAGATCATATGCTAATCTTATGGTAGGTGACGACACCACATAAAGAAAAGTATAAGTAGAAACTTTTATTAGAGATTGACAAACATAGCATTGGTCAATGATGCAACTCAAGAAAGAATTAATAAGGGAAGAGACGATTCACATATAAATACACTATCCTAGAAATCTTTTGTGATTGTGAGCCCGCATCAAAATATTATATGCCAAAATTGTTGACGTTGGACAAGGAAGACAACTTAATGATTTATGTTGTTCATATTCACATAGAAGTTATATTGTCATAGATCCTTCAACATGTGGTGCTTGCCAAAAATTCTGCACTAAGTAGAAATACTACTTGTGCATCCAAAAACCCTTAAAATCTAAATCTTATTTTCAAATGTCCACCACACCTACCTAAGGATTGAGTCAGATCCTTCAAGTAAGTTTTCATCGGTGCAATAAGACAATAAAATTTCTTCTAAAAGTGTGAGATCATTTAGTGTAAGAGAAAATTGAGCGTTGTATGAACTTGTGATGGTGAAGAATAAAAGCGACATACTGGATAATAAAGGTTGCCATCACAAGGGGCAATACAACGTGATGTTCTTTTGCACTAAGGGGTTGAGCATACAAACAAATAAGTGCATGGAAACCTCTGCTTCCCTTTGTGAAGGGCCTATCTTTTTACTTTTATGTATTTACTTTTATGCAAGAGTCAAATTTTTCTCTCTATTCCTTTTTATTATTTTCCTTTGGAAAGCATCATGTGGTGAGGAAAGATCTAGGCACATATGTCCAGTTGAATATGGGTGGCATAAGTTATTATTTTTGACATCACCCTTGAGGTGAATACGTTGGGAGGCGAAACTATAAGCCCCTATCTTTCTATGTGTCCGGCTGAAACGTTTTGCTCATGTTTATGCAGTGAGTGTTAGCAATCATAGAAGACTAAATGATGGTTGCGTATGTGGATTTGCCTAAAGGCTCCGATATGTGACCCTTTCTGAAAAGATGATGAATTTTAGTTGCAAAGTTGACTGAGAACATAGTTTGTTGGTTTCTAATAGAGTTTATGCTTTCTACTTTGTTAGTGTGATGAATTGTTACTTATTCATGAGGAGTCTATGATAAAAGTTTTATGTCAAAGTTTGTTGCTATTATAATAATTCACATGATGCTTCTATGTCCGTATTTTGTTTTTATCGAAACCTCTATCTCTAAGCATGTGGACACGTTTTTCGATTTCGTTTTTCACGTTAGGACAAGCGAGGTCTAAGCTTGGGGGAGTTGATACACCCATTTTGCATCATGTTTTCCCACTGTTATTTATGATGTTTTTATGCATAATAATGCTTTTTGGAGTAATTCTAATGCCTTTTCTCTCATAATATGCAAGGTACACACAAAGAGGGAGAATTCCGGCAGCTGGAAATCTGGACCTGGGAAAGCTATGTTAGGCTACCTATTCTGCACAACTCCAAATGAGTTGAAACTTTACGGAGATTTTTTATGGAATATATGAGGAATATTAGAGCCAATAAGTACCAGAGGGGGCCCACCAGGTGGGCACAACCCACGTGGGCGTGCCAGGGAGCCCAGGCGCGCCCTGCTGGGTTGTGCTCACCCAGGCCCACCTTTGGTGCTCATCTTCTGGGATATAAGTCATTTTGACCTAGAAAAAATAAGGAGAGGACTTTCGGGGTAGAGCGCCGCCGTCTCGAGGCGGAACTTGGGCAGGAGCACTTTTGCCCTCCGGCGTTGCGATTCCGCCAGGGGAACTTCCCTTCCGGAGGGGGAAATCATTATCGTCATCATCACCAACAACTCTCCCATATTGGGGAGGGCAACCTCCATCAACATCTTCAACAGCTCCATCTCATCGCAAACCCTAGTTCATCTCTTGTGTTCAATCTTGTTACCGGAACTATAGATTGGTGCTTGTGGGTGACTAGTAGTGTTGATTACATCTTGTAGTTGATTACTATATGGATTATTTGGTGGAAGATTATATGTTCAAATCCAATATGCTATTTAATACCCCTCTGATCTTGAGCATGGTTGTCATTTGTGAGTAGTTGCTTTTGTTCTTGAGGTCACAGGAGAAATCATATTGCCAGTAATCATGTGAACTTGGTATGTGTTCGATATTTTGATAGTATGTATGTTGTGATTCCCTTAGTGGTTTCATGTGAACATCGACTACATGATACTTCACCATATTTGGGCGCCTAAGGGAATGCATTGTGGAGTATTTATTAGATGATGGGTTGCGAGAGTGACAGAAGCTTAAACCCTAGTTTATGCGTTGTTCCCTAAGGGACCGACTGGATCCAAAAGTTTAATGCTATGGTTAGGATTTATCCTTAATACTTTTCTCATAGTTGCGGATGCTTGTGAGGGGGTTAATCATAAGTAGGAGGTTTGTTCAAGTGAGAACATCACCTAAGCACCGGTCCACCCACATATCAAATTATCAAAGTAGCGAACACGAATCGAATCAACATGATGAAAGTGACTAGATGAAATTCCCGTGTACCCTCAAGAACACTTTGCTTACTATAAGAGACCGTTTTGGCCTGTCGTTTGCCTCAAAAGGATTGGGCTAACTTGTTGCACTTTTGTTACTATTATCATTACTTTCTTGTTACAAAAATATCTTACTATCAAACTACTCTGTTACTTACAATTTTCGCACTTGCAGACATTACCTTGCTTAAAACCACTTGTCATTTCCTTTTGCTCCTCGTTGGGTTCGACACTCTTACTTGTCGAAAAGATCTACAATTGATCCCCTATACTTGTGGGTCATCAAAGAACAAGACAATTCACGAGCTCTTCGCAATGCTTAAAGCCGCGGAGGTAGAAATCAAGAAGGAGCATCAAGTGTTGATGGTTAACAAGAACACTAGTTTCAAGGAAAAGGGCAAAGGAAAGAAAGGGAACTTCAAGAAGAATGGAAAGCAAGTTGCCACTCCTAGGAAGAAGCCCAAAGCTGGACCCAAGCCTGAAACTGAGTGCTTCTATTGGAAAGAGATTGGTCACTAGAAGCAGAACTGCCCCAAGTATTTGGAGGATAAGAAGGATGACAAGGTAAACAAAGGTATATTTGATATACATGTCTTTGATGTGTACCTTACTAATGCTTGTAGTAGCACCTAGGTATTTGATATTGGCTTTGTTGCTCATATTTGTAACTCGAAACAGGAGCTACGGATTAAACAAAGATTGGCTAAGGACGAGGTGACGATGCATGTCCGGAATGATTCCAAGGTCGATGTGATCGCCCTCGGCACGCTACCTCTACATCTACCTTCGGGATTTGTTTTAGACCCAAATAATTGTTATTTGGTGCCAGCATTGAGCATGAACATTATATCTGGATCTTGTTTAGTGCGAGACGGTTATTCATTTAAATTAGAGAATAATGGTTGTTCTATTTATATGAGTAATATCTTTTATGGTCATGCACCCTTGAAGAGTGGTCTATTCTTATTGAATCTCGATAGCAGTGATGCACATATTCATAATATTGATGCCAAAATATGCAAAGTTGATAATGACAGTGCAACATACTTGTGGCACTGCCGTTTAGGTCATATTGGTGTAAAGCGCATGAAGAAACTCCATACATATGGACTTTTGGAATCACTTGATTATGAATAATTTGATACTTGTGAACCATGCCTCATGGGCAAGATGACTAAAACTCCATTCTCCGGAACAATGGAGCGAGCCAATGACTTATTGGAAATAATACATACCGATGTATGCAGTCAAATGAGTGTTGAGGCATGCGGCGGGTATCATTATTTTCTGACCTTCACAGATGATTTGAGCGGATATGGGTATATCTACTTAATGAAACATAAGTCTGAAACATTTGAAAAGTTTAAAGAATTTCAGAGTGAAGTGGAAAATCATCCTAACAAGAAAAATGAGGTTTCTACAATCTGATCGTGGAGGTGAATATTTGAGTTACGAGTTTGGCCTTCATTTAAAACAATGCAGAATAGTTTCACAACTCACGCCACCTGGATCACCACAGCATAATGGTGTGTCCGAATGTCGTAACCGTACTTTATTAGATATGGTACAACCTATGATGTCTCTTACCGATTTACCACTATGGTTTTGGGGTTATACATTAGAGATAGCTGCATTCACGTTAAATAGGGCACCGTCTAAATCCGCTGAGATGACACCGTATGAATTATGGTTTGGCAAGAAACCTAAGCTATCATTTCTTAAAGTTTGGGGTTGCGACACTTATCTCTAAAGGCTTCAGCCTGATAAGCTCGAACCCAAATCGGCGAAGTGCGTCTTCATAGCATACCCAAAGGAAACAATTGGGTACGCCCTCTACCATAGATCCGAAGGCAAGATCTTTGTTGCCAAGAATGGAACATTTCTAGAGAAGGAGTTTCCCACGAAAGAAGTGAGTGGGAGGAAAGTAGAACTTGATGAGGTAATTGTACCTTCTCTCAATTTGGAAAGTAGCACATCAGAGAAATCTATCCCCGTGATGCCTACACCAAATAGAGAGGAAGCTAATGATGATGATCATGAAACTTCAGATCAAGTTGCTACTGGACCTCATAGGTCGAACAGAGCACGTTCCGCACCAGAGTGGTATGGTAATCCTATTCTGGAAGTCATGTTACTAGACCATGGCGAACCTACGAACTATGAAGAAGCTATGATGAGCCCAGATTCCGATAAATGGCTTGAGGCCATGAAATCTGAGATTGGATCCGTGTATGAGAACAAAGTATGGACTTTGGTGGACTTGCCCGATGATCGACAAGCCATTGAGAATGAATGGATCTTCAAGAAGAAGACTGACTCTGATGGTAATGTCACCATCTACAAAGCTCGACTTGTCACAAAAGGTTTTCAACAAGTTCAAGGGGTTGACTATGATGAGACCTTCTCACCCGTAGCGATGCTTAAGTCAGTCCGAATCATGTTAGCAATTGTTGCATTTTATGATTATGAAATTTGGCAAATGGACATCAAAACTGCATTCCTTAATGGATTTCTTAAAGAGGAGTTGTATATGATACAACCAGAAGGTTTTGTCGATCCTAAAGGTGATAACAAAGTGTGCAAGCTCTAGCGATCCATTTATGGACTGGTGCAAGCCTCTCGGAGTTGGAATATACGCTTTGATAGTGTGATCAAAGCATATGGTTTTATACAGACTTTTGGAGAAGCCTGTATTTACAAGAAAGTGAGTGGGAGCTCTATAGCATTTCTGATATTATATGTAGATGACATATTGTTGATTGGAAATGACATAGAATTTCTGGATAGCATAAAAGGATACTTGAATAAGAGTTTTTTAATGAAAGACCTCGGTGAAGTTGCTTATATATTGGGCATAAAGATCTATAGAGATAGATCAAGACGCTTAATAGGACTTTCACAAAGCACATACCTTGATAAAGTTTTGAAGAGGATCAAAATGGATCAGTCAAAGACAGGGTTCTTTCCCGTGTTACAAGGTGTGAAGTTGAGTCAGACTCAAAGCCCGACCACTACAAAAGATAGAGTGAAAATGAAAGTCTCCCTATGCCTCAGCCATAGGTTATATCATGCATGCTATGTTGTGTACCAGACCTGATGTGTGCCTTGCCATAAGTCTGGCAGGGAGGTACCAAAGTAATCCAAGAGTGGATCACTGGACAGCAGTCAAGAACATCTTGAAGTACCTGAAAAGGACCAAGGATATGTTTCTCATTTATGGAGGTGACAAGAGCTTGTCGTAAATGGTTACGTCGATGCTAGCTTTGACACTGAACCGGATGACTCTAAGTCACAAATTGGATATGTATTTATATTGAACGGTTAAGCTGTCAGTTGGTGTAGTTCCAAGAAGAGCGTCGTGGTGGGATCTACGTGTGAAGTGGAATACATAGATGCTTTGGAAGCAGCAAATGAAGGAGTCTGGATGAAGGATTTCATATCCAATCTAGGTGTAATACCTAGTGCATCGGGTCCAATGAAAATATTTTGTGACAATACTGGAGCAATTGCCATGGCGAAGGAATCCATATTTCACAAAAGAACCAAACACATCAAGAGACGCTTTGACTCCATTCGTGATCAAGTCAAGGAGGGAGACATAGAAATTTGCAAGATACATATGGATCTGAATGTAGCAAACCTGTTGACTAAGCCTCTTCCACGAGCAAAACATGATCAGCACCAAGACTCCATGGGTGTTAGATTCATTACAATGTAATCTAGATTATTGACTCTAGTGCAAGTGGGGGACTGAAGGAAATATGCCCTAGACGCAATAATAAATTTGTTATTTTTTATTTCCATAATCATGATAAAGGTTTATTATTCATGCTAGAATTGTATTGATTGGAAACCTTAACACATGTGTGAATACATAAACAAACACCGTGTCCCTAGTGAGCCTCTACTAGACTAGCTCGTTGATCAAAGATGGTTAAGGTTTCCTAAACAAGGACATGAGTTTTCATTTGATAATGGGATCACATCATTTGGAGAATGATGTGATGGACAAGACCCATCCGTTAGCTTAGCATAATGATCGTTCAGTTTTATTGCTATTGCTTTCTTCATGTCAAATACATATTCCTTCGACTATGAGATTATGCAACTCCCGTATACCGACGGAATGCCTTGTGTGCTATCAAACGTCACAACGTAACTTGGTGATTATAAAGATGCTCTACAGGTATCTTCGAAGGTGTTTTTTTAGTTGGCATAGATCCAGATTAGGATTTGTCACTCAGAGTATCGGAGAGGTATCTCTGGGCCCTCTCGATAATACACATCATAAGCTTGTAAGAAAATGACGAAGGAGTTAGTCACGAGGTGATGTATTACGGAATGAGTAAAGAGACTTTCCGGTAACGAGATTGAACTAGGTATGAAGATACCGACAATCGAATCTCGGGCAAGTAACATACCGATGGACGAAGGAAATTACGTATGTTTTCATAACGGTTCGACCGATAAAGATCTTCATATAATATGTAGAAGCCAATATGGGCATCTAGGTTCCGCTATTGGTTATTAACAGGAGAGGTGTCTCGGTCATGTCTACATAGTTCTCAAACCCGTAGGGTCCGCACGCTTAACGTTCGATGACGATATAGTATTATATGAGTTATGTGATTTGGTGACCGAATGTTGTTCGGGGTCCCGGATGAGATCACAGACATGATGAGGAGTCTCTAAATGGTCGAGAGGTAAAGATTGATATATAGGACGATGGCATTCGGACACCGAAAGTGTTCCGGAGGGTACCGGGTACATATCGGGTCACCGGAAAGGGTTCCGGGCCCCCCCCCCCCCCCGGCAAAAGATATGGGCCTTATGGTCCAAGAGGGGAAATGCATCAGCCACAAGGCGCTGGTGCGCCCCCCATATGGGCCAAACCAGGAGGAGAAGGAAAGAGGGGAAGGGAAAGGAAAGGGGGGATTCGCCCCCCCCCCCTTCCTTCCCTCCTCCCTCCTCTTTCCTTCCCCCTCCGGCAAATATCGCAGGGGGCGGCCAAGGGGAGACCCTAAGTAGGATGCGGCCTACTTGGGCGCCTCCTGGGAGCCTCCCTTCTCCCTCCCACCTATATATATGGGGGGGGCGCCCTAGCACACCCCAGACAATTATTTAGCCTTGTGCGACGCCCACCTCCACCGTTTACTCCCTCGGTCATATTTTCGTAGTGCTTAGGCGAAGCCCTGCGAGGATCACTTCACCAGGACTCATCTACTACCTCGACGTCTTGCTGGATCAAGAAGGCGAGGGACGTCACTAAGCTGAACGTGTGCAGAACGCGGAGGTGTCGTGCGTTCAGTACTTGATCGGTTGAAGCGCAAAGAAGTTCGACTACATCAACCACGTTAAGAAACGCTTCCGTTAACGGTCTACGAGGGTACATAGACACACTCTCCCCCTCGTTGCTATGCATCTGCATGGATAGATCATTGTGTGTGCATAGATTTTTTTCCATGCAGTGATTCCCAACAGGTACAGTGTACTAACCTCTGGAGAGTGTGTTTAATCTATCGATAGCCGCGTCCTCGGTCATGGACATAGTTCATAGTAGGTCACACTGTAGATCAACAGAAATAATTAACCTGCACACTAAAGTTATACTTGTGGCACTTGAGCTGATGGGTAAGTTGTCGGAACCATCGAGTTGATTTCGTTTGTGATCCGGAGATGATCACTGGGGTAAGATGATGATTGTGGTTACGAGGTAACCAAGATGGACCCTAATGGCAAGCACTTTCACTTCATGAGTAGTATGTCAAGTTCTTGCATATAACCTGCTTAAATATCATGTTATTGTTTGCCATTGTTGCATTATTTTTTGTGATCTTGCGAGTACATTCAAAGTACTCACCTGGTGTGTCATGCCAGTTTCAGGAGAAGACATACCGGAGTTGGAGTTGCTTCGTGCATCGCAGTCTAGGCCGTGTTGTAACGCCCTCGATGCGACTATTCTCCCACGTGTCGAAGCACGACTTAGAGGCATAACCACATTGAAAGCAATGTCGCAAGTGAGGTAATCTTTGCAAACAACCCATGTAATATAATAAGGGAAAAGATACATAGTTGGCTTACAAGCGCCACTTCACACAATTACATGAATAAAGCATTACATCAAACAGATACAATCAAGGTCCGACTACGGAACCAAAATAAAAGAAGACTACCCCAAAAGCTACACAGATCCCCGATCGACCCCAACTGGGCTCCACTACTGATCAACTAGAACGAAACAACACAAAGGACAAGATCTTCAAAGAGCTCCTCCTTGAGCTTGGTTGCGTCATCTGCACGGGCTCATCGGCACCTGCAAGCTGGTTTTGGAAGTATCTATGAGCCACGGGGACTCAGCAATCTCACACCCTCGCGATCAAGACTATTTAAGCTTATGGGTAAGGTGAAGGTATGAGGTGGAGCTATAGCAAGCGACTAGCATATATGGTGGCTAACATACGCAAATGAGAGCGAGAAGAGAAGGCAAAGCACGATCATGAAACTATGATCAAGAAGTGATCCTAGAACAACCTACATCAAACATAACTCCAACACCATGTTTGCTTCCCAGACCCCGTCGAGAAGAGACCATCACGGTAACACACGCAGTGGATGCATTTTAATTAAGGTCAACTTCAGGTTTTCTACAACCAGACGTTAACAAATTCCCATCTGCCCATAACCGCGGGCACGGCTTTCGAAAGTTCAAATCCTTGCAGGGGTGTCCCAACTTAGCCCATGACAAGCTCTCACGGTCAACGAAGGATATTCCTTCTAGCGGGAAGTCCCGATCAAACTCGGAATCCCGGTTACAAGACATTTCGACAAGGTAAAACAAGACCAGCAAGACCGCCCGATGCGCCGACATCCTGATAGGAGCTGCACATATCTCGTTCTCAGGGCAACACCGGATGAGCACTCCGTACAACTAAAACCAGCCCTCAAGTTTCCCCGAGGTAGCGCTGCAAAGGACTCTAATTCGGACCAACACTTAGACAAGCACTGGCCCGGGGGGGTTAAAATAAAGATGACCCTCGGGATGCGCGACTCCCAAGGGAAAAAGGCTAGGTGGCGAATGGTAAAACCAAGGTTGGGCCTTGCTGGAGGAGTTTTATTCAAGGCGAACTGTCAAGGGGTTCCCATTATTACCCAACCGCGTAAGGAACGCAAAATCCGGGAACATAACATCGATATGACGGAAACTAGGGCGGCAAGAGTGGAACAAAACACCAGGCATAAGGCCGAGCCTTCCACCCTTTACCAAGTATATAGATGCATTAATTAAATAAGATATATTGTGATATCCCAACAAGTAAACATATTCCAACAAGGAACAACATTGCCATGTTCCAACAAGGAACAAACTTCAATCTTCACCTGCAACTAACAACCGCTATAAGAGGGGCTGAGCAAAGCGGTAACATAGTCAATCAACGGTTTGCTAGGACAAGGTGGGTTAGAGGCTTTGTTCAACAATATGGAGGCATGATAATCAAGTGGTAGGTATCGCAGCATAGGCGTAGCAAAAGAGCAAGCAACTAGCAAGCAAAGATACAAGTGATTTCGAGGGTATGGTCATCTTGCCTGAGATCCCGCAAGGAAGAAGAACGAGTCCATGAAGAAGACAAACGGACGTAGACAAACGGGTCCTCACAACACGACGTTATCGGAACCAACCCGAAGAAGCAAACACTGGAAAGAAGCACACAACATAGTAAACAACCAACACATGAACATGATATGATATGCGGGATGCGGTATGCGATGCATATGCATGATTTGACAAGGAATTATTGGACCTGGCCTCAACTTGGAAATCCAAGTGTGCCACTGGAAAGGTGAGATGAAATCGCTTAAAAACGATATAAAGATCACCGGAATCGGAGTTACGGTTTGGAAATGGCAAGCAATTCAAATATGGCACCGGTCTGCGATATACAGCAAGTAACCATCTAAATGCAACAAGATGAACATGCTACAGCACTCAAACATGGCAACAAAATACATGGCAGGGATCCACTCATGATGCTTAACAAAAGATGAACACTGAGCTACGGCTAATTCATCCATTAACAGGTTCAAACAAGCATGGCAAAAGTGCATATGGTAAACAGATTTCAGACTTAGTGAAATTAACACTTGTCTGGAATTTCAGATCAGGTAGCACACTTTGTAGCATGAAAACTATAAGCTACAGGAACTGAACATGGCAAAGTAAAGCATGGCATGGAGCTAATCAAAGAGCTTAACAAAAGTCCCTTAGTGACCTTGAGCCAAAAGGGATCAGATAATACAATTGCAAGCATGTGAACATGGCAAAAACATAAACAGATCACAGACTTAGAGAAAAACTGGAGCATGCAAATCAGATATCAAGTAGGCATGTTTACGAGCTCGGTGCACTCACTACAGGGCAAGGCATGACTATCTAAGCATACACCCATCAAGAATACACATTATGCAAGCTAGACATGGCAAGAACAGCGAATAACTAGAGGACACCTGGCACATCGGTCTCGGGGCATTACAACTCTCCACCACTATGAGAGGATCTCGTCCCGAGATCAAGAATGGCACCGGAGGGAAAACGGAAGAGAAAGAGAAGAGGTAAACCTAAGTTGCTTCTTTGACAAACGAGTGAGACCAAAGAACCTTGCGAGGTTGAACAAATTCGAGAAAAGAATACAACGAAGGTGAACAAAGTCGAAAACACTCCGTTAGAAAAGAGGGACAGAGAATCATTGCGGAAAACAAACCTTGAGGTTGAAGGGCAAGATATATATTGAAACCACTCCGGTTAAGACAAGATAGAGAAGGATTAAGAATGATATAATTTGGAGAGCACTCCGACTGTAAACGGAAAGAATTGAACATGAATTTGACAAGATGAGGGGATACTTGATGAAAACAACAATACGCTGCCTCCAGAACTATTGAAAGAATGGCACAATGGGTAAGAACGATTTCAGGCGGCACTCCGGTTGAGAAGGGAGGCAAAAAAAACTTGACAGGATGGGAAGAACTCGAAAAGCGGGCACGACACTCCGGTTAAAAGGATAAGGACGAAAAGAACACGATCCTGACAAAACAAGAAGATGGGTTGCAGAGAGCAACATCACAATGCCTCCGGAACGCAAGGAAACAAGATCTTGAGAGAGCACGGTTACAACAAATGCTAGAACGGAGTTGTTGGAAAACCAACAACTAAAAGAATAAGCTTTATATGGTCTTACGGAATACATCTCAAATTATGAGGTGACAACCTGCCACTCACGGAAGAAAGAATTGGATTGATATGAACAAGGAGACGAGAAAACTATTTCACCGGGAGGATAGATGAAGAACTAGGGTCGTTTATAAGCACCATAAATAGTAACAATCCTTAGGGAAGGCTTTAGGTGAAACATAACCCAAGATAATTCCAACGAAGAGGTTGATGAATTTAAAATACCTCATTCTTGATAGCTTGAGAAACATGAAGCGCGAAGGAAAATTATCAAGAATGACATAATACCACCTCCAATGGTACGGAAGAAAGAATTGCACTCCGGATTACAAGAAGAAGAATGCTTGAGCTCCTTAAAAGAATCTCGATGAAAACTTCGAGAAGGAAATAAATCCTTGATGAACCATCATGTAGAACCTCCATGAAGAACTCCGTTAAACAAAAGAATGATCAAACGGAAAGAAAGGGTAGTTGAAAACACAAGGTGAAGCCTTGCAATAATTTAGATGGAGCTTCGCGACGAGATAATGCGGAAAAGCTTGGAACTCCAGAAAAGAAAGATGAACAAATGAAATCAAGAATTTGATGAGCCTCCGAAGTAAGGAATTAATCACTTGGATGAAACAAGAATAAGAATTACATTATGCTTATCCTTCATCAATTAAATTGATGCCAAGCAACGGATTTGGCACACTACTTATTCTCGTTGCAAGGATTAAGAGAGATATAGCGCCAACTTGGGAAGGTCTTCTTTGAACCACCGGTAGGATTGACAACGAATAAATTGATAAGGAAGAGAAACCTGGAAGAACCACCGTAAGAAATGAAAATGAACGAAGATACTTGAGAGAATTTAGATACAACTGAAACGAAGAGATCACGCGCTGATTAAAGAATATTGAATGATGCACCGGTGAGATTTGGGGAACGAGAGCTGAAAGCTGAGAATGAATAAATTTGAAAAGATGGCCCTTCGGAGGAAAGAAATGGAAACAACTCATGAAATGCTCCGGATGGTTGAAAAGAATATCTCCCAATCGAATACAATTATGAGAGGATGGCACGAAACTAGAGCCATGAATCTTGAAGAGAATGGAGCAAGATTAAAGAGAAACTCTTCTTCGGTCTTCAAAAGATGAGAATGACAACGAGAAACACCACCAAGAATTATTGAGGCACTGGAATAAAGAATAATATAAAAGTTGAATCAACAATGAAATGAATTTGAAAGATCTTGGAGAAAGACATTTAACTGATGATAAATCATACTTACGTCAAACTTCGAAAGGAAATTTTGAGGATAGCTCCGGGAAAATAGGAAGAGTCAGGTAAGATCCTGGGAAAAGACCTGTGGGTTAGGGCCCACTCAAAGAAACACCGTTGAACGATTTGAAGGAGAGATTGCACCGGTTGAATTAAATGGCTTGAATGGGATAACAACCTCGAAATAGGTTGAACAGATCTTGAATGACAAGATGAGCCTTTTGAGAACGCTTTGAGCACGCCGGAACAAATGAATAGTGAGAAGTGAATTGTTATGAGGTACACCGGTATGAGAAAATATTTGAAATGAGGAAAAGGATGTGATCAACAAACCTTGAATTGGTTCCACCGGAGAAGAAAAGAATGGAGAATGATGAACTTGAGGTTCCGTTAGGATCTTCATGAGAATCTCCGGATAAGAATATTGAAAGAAAAGAATGAAGACACTTCACAAGAATAAAATGGATACTTGATTATGAAATCTGAGTCCTCGAAGAAACAAGGGAGGGAGGGCGGGAAAAACAAGGCAACTTGGAGATGGATGAAACAAACACCGTTGAGAAGAACTGATAATTGATCTTGCTGATGTTGAAATGATCGGATCCACTTGAAGAGAAAACACGCCGGTTGAAAAGGATTGACATGACAATCTCGATTATCATGAAGGATTGGTATCCACATAGAAATATGAGAACACTATTTAGTAAAGGTATGGAATCAACATTTGACTTCGAAGCAACTCGAATACCACAACTCAAAACAAAAACAAAGGGTTGGCTTGCAGAATAAGCCGGAACAAACATATGATAGAGATTTCGTCCGAAGTTTTCGTGGTGGGGCCTACACGGGCTCGATCGTACAGCACCATCATGTACAAGGCAGTGCACATGACATACGAAGCGTCCCCGAGTCGGCATAGCCAAGGACTCTTTAAGACACAACGAGACCACTGTAAAACCGACCGTGGATAGGCGGACCACTAGACGTCGAACCCCAATTTCATATCATGCATCTGTCGGAAAGATTTCCTAAGAACTACTTGAATTCCCACTTATAAACTCCTGAAACTTTCCGTTTATGCAATCAGGTGTTGGGGATACAGGGGAAGCATAATATCTCACCCAAAACTAGCAAATCCTACATCCAGCTGTATCCATCCTTCAACACATAACCAAGAAACCTTCGGAAATAGTCTACCTCAACCTTCGAAAAGCATCTGTTATACAAGTTATGGCAATACTCCCGCACTCCCGCCCCAGTACTGGGTGGCGTCGAGGTTATCTCACCAACAACTGCATAAAAGAGATTTTCGATGTCAGCGAAACTAAACTCAGGTATTCCAGAACTGCAACGATAAAATTGTGACGACAACACCTCGGAGCTCAACTCCCCGGGACACTGCCACAACCCCTAAATGTCAGGAGGCACCAAGGACAATGTTCTCGTCACAAATCCATCGGAACGATTCCAAGATACCCGCGTGATCCTAAAAAAAATTGTGAAAATTTGAGAAGAGAAGAGTCAAAACTCTACGTCAGGATGCCTTACCAGAGCGATGAAGGGACTGGGGAGTAAAAAGAATTCCTAAACTCTCCGATATATAATTCCTAAATGACTCAAAACATTTTTCTAGACTCAACAACGGCCGCTAAAAACGATCAAGCAGTGGGGGCTCCTAAGGTCGGGGAAGGCTCTGATACCAATTGTAACGCCCTCGATGTGGCTATATCTCCCACGTGTCGAAGCACGACTTAGAGGCATAACCGCATTGAAAGCAATGTCGCAAGTGAGGTAATCTTCGCAAACAACCCATGTAATACAATAAGGGAAAAGATACATAGTGGCTTACAATCGCCACTTCACACAATTACATGAATAAAGCATTACATCAACCAGATACAATCAAGGTCCGACTACGGAACCAAAATAAAAGAAGACTACCCCAAATGCTACACAGATCCCCGATCGACCCCAACTGGGCTCCACTACTGATCAACTAGAACGAAACAACACAAAGGACAAGATCTTCATCGAGCTCCTCTGAGCTTGGTTGCGTCATCTGCACGGGCTCATCGGCACCTGCAAGCTGGTTTTGGAAGTATCTATGAGCCACGGGGACTCAGCAATCTCACACCCTCACGATCAAGACTATTTAAGCTTATGGGTAAGGTGAAGGTATGAGGTGGAGCTACAGCAAGCGACTAGCATATATGGTGGCTAACATACGCAAATGAGAGCGAGAAGAGAAGGCAAAGCACGATCGTGAAACTATGATCAAGAAGTGATCCTAGAACAACCTATGTCAAACATAACTCCAACACCGTGTTCGCTTCCCGGACCCCGCCGAGAAGAGACCATCACGGTAACACACGCGGTGGAAGCATTTTAATTAAGGTCAACTTCAGGTTTTCTACAACCGGACGTTAACAAATTCCCATCTGCCCATAACCGTGGGCACGGCTTTCGAAAGTTCAAATCCCTGCAGGGGTGTTCCAACTTAGCCCATGACAAGCTCTCACGGTCAACGAAGGATATTCCTTCTAGCGGGAAGTCCTGATCAAACTCGGAATCCCGGTTACAAGACATTTAGAGAAGGTAAAACAAGACCAGCAAGACCGCCCGATGCGCCGACATCCTGATAGGAGCTGCACATATCTCGTTCTCAGGGCAACACCGGATGAGCGCTCCGTACACTAAAACCAGCCCTCAAGTTTCCCCGAGGTGGCGCTGCAAAGGACTCTAGTTCGGACCAACACTTAGACAAGCACTGGCCCGGGGGGGTTAAAATAAAGTTGACCCTCATGTTGGGGAACGTTGCAGAAAACAAAAATTTTCCTACGGTTTCACCAAGATCCATCTAGAGTTCATCTAGCAACGAGTGATTATGCATCTACATACCTTTGTAGATCGTGAGCGGAAGCGTTCAAAGAACGGGGATGAGGTAGTCGAACACGACGTGATCCAAATCACCGGAGATCCTAGCACCGAACGGACGGTGCCTCCGCGTTCAACACACGTACGGTAACGTAACGTCTCCTTCTTCTTGATCCAGCAAGAGGGAAGAGAGGTTGAGGAAGATGGCTCACAGCAGCAGCACGACGGCGTGGTGTTGATGGAGCTGCAGTACTCCGGCAGGGCTTCGCCAAGCGCTATGGAGGAGGAGGAGGTGTTGGAGAGGGAGGAGGAGGCAACCAAAGGCGTGGGATGAAAGCCCTCCTTCCCCCACTATATATAGGAGGGCCAAGGGGGGGGGCGCCGGCCCTAGGAGATCCAATCTCCTAGGGTGGGGCGGCGGCCAGGGGAGGTTTCCCTCCCCCCCAAGGCACCTAGGGGGTGCCTTCCACTAGTGGGACTCCTCCCCCATGGAAACCCTAGGCGCATGGGCCTAGTGGGGCTGGTGCCCTTGGCCCATGTAGGCCAAGGCGCACCCCCTACAGCCCATGTGGCCCCCCGGGGCAGGTGGCCCCACCCGGTGGACCCCCGGGACCCTTCCGGTGGTCCCGGTACAATACCGATGACCCCGAAACTTGTCCCGATGGCCGAAACAGCACTTCCTATATATAATTCTTTACCCCCGGACCATTCCGGAACTCCTCGTGACATCCGGGATCTCATCCGGGACTCCAAACAACATTCGGGTTACTGCATATACATATCCCTACAGCCCTAGCGTCACCGAACCTTAAGTGTGTAGACCCTACGGGTTCGGGAGATATGTAGACATGACCGAGACGACTCTCCGGTCAATAACCAACAGCGGGATCTGGATACCCATGTTGGCTCCCACATACTCCACGATGATCTCATCGGATGAACCACGATGTCGAGGATTCAATCAACCCCGTATACAATTCCCTTTGTCAATCGGTATGTTACTTGCCCGAGATTCGATCGTCGGTATCCCAATACCTCGTTCAATCTCGTTACCGGCAAGTCACTTTACTCGTACCGTAATGCATGATCCCGTGACCAGACACTTGGTCACTTTGAGCTCATTATGATGATGCATTACCGAGTGGGCCCAGTGATACCTCTCCGTCATACGGAGTGACAAATCCCAGTCTCGATCCGTGTCAACCCAACAGATACTTTCGGAGATACCTGTAGTGCACCTTTATAGTCACCCAGTTATGTTGTGAAGTTTGGTACACCCAAAGCACTCCTACGGTATCCGGGAGTTACACGATCTCATGGTCTAAGGAAAAGATACTTGACATTGGAAAACTCTAGCAAACGAACTATACGATCTTGTGCTATGTTTAGGATTGGGTCTTGTCCATCACATCATTCTCCTAATGATGTGATCTCGTTATCAATGACATCCAATGTCCATAGCCAGGAAACCATGACTATCTGTTGATCAACGAGCTAGTCAACTAGAGGCTTACTAGGGACATGTTGGTGTCTGTTATTCACACATGTATTACAATTTCCGGATAATACAATTATAGCATGAATAAAGACAATTATCATGAACAAAGAAATATAATAATAATGCTTTTATTATTGCCTCTAGGGCATATTTCCAACAGTCTCCCACTTGCACTAGAGTCAATAATCTAGTTACATTGTGATGAATCGAACACCCATGGAATTCTGGTGTTGATCATGTTTTGCCCTAGGGAGAGGTTTAGTCAACGGATCTGCTACATTCAGGTCCGTATGTACTTTAAAAATCTCTATGTCTCCATCTTGAACATTTTCACGAATGGAGTTGAAGCGGCGCTTGATGTGCCTTGTCTTCTTGTGAAATCTGGGCTCCTTGGCAAGTGCAATAGCTCCAGTGTTGTCACAAAAGAGTTTGATTGGCCCCGACGCATTGGGTATGACTCCTAGGTCGGTGATGAACTCCTTCACCCATATTGCTTCATGTGCTGCCTCTGAGGCTGCCATGTACTCCGCTTCACATGTAGATCCCGCCACGACGCTTTGCTTGCAGCTGCACCAGCTCACTGCTCCACCATTCAACATATACACGTATCCGGTTTGTGACTTAGAGTCATCCAGATCTGTGTCGAAGCTAGCGTCGACGTAACCCTTTATGACGAGCTCTTCGTCACCTCCATAAACGAGAAACATTTCCTTAGTCCTTTTCAGGTACTTCAGGATATTCTTGACCACTTTCCAGTGTTCCTTGCCGGGATTACTTTGGTACCTTCCTACCAAACTTACGACAAGGTTTACATCAGGTCTGGTACACAGCATGGCATACATAATAGAACATATGGCTGAGGCATAGGGGATGACACTCATCTCTTCTATATCTTTTGCCGTGGTCGGGCATTGAGCCGAGCTCAATCTCACACCTTGCAAAACAGGCAAGAACCCTTTCTTGGACTGATCCATTTTGAACTTCTTCAAAATCTTATCAAGGTATGTGCTTTGTGAAAGACCTATGAGGCGTCTTGATCTATCTCTATAGATCTTGATGCCTAATATATAAGCAGCTTCTCCAAGGTCCTTCATTGAAAAACTCTTTATTCAAGTAGGCCTTGATGCTGTCCAAGAGTTCTATATCATTTCCCATCAAAAGTATGTCATCTACATATAGTATGAGAAATGCTACAGAGCTCCCACTCACTTTCTTGTAAACGCAGGCTTCTCCATAAGTCTGCGTAAACCCAAACGCTTTGATCATCTAATCAAAGCGAATGTTCCAACTCCGAGATGCTTGCACCAGCCCATAAATCGAGCGTTGGAGCTTGCACACCTTGTTAGCATTCTTAGGATCGACAAAACCTTCCGGATGCATCATATACAATTCTTCCTTAAGGAAACCATTAAGGAATGCCGTTTTGACGTCCATTTGCCATATCTCATAATCATAGAATGCGGCAATTGCTAACATGATTCGGACGGACTTTAGCTTCGCTACCGGTGAGAAAGTCTCATCGTAGTCAACCCCTTGAACTTGTCGATAACCCTTAGCGACAAGCCGAGCTTTATAGATGGTCACATTACCATCCGCGTCTGTCTTCTTCTTAAAGATCCATTTATTTTCTATGGCTCGCCGCTCAACGGGCAAGTCAGTCAAAGTCCATACTTCGTTTTCATACATGGATCCTATCTCGGATTTCATGGCTTCCAGCCATTTGTCGGAATCCGGGCCCGCCATCGCTTCTTCATAGTTCGAAGGTTCACCGTTGTCTAACAACATGATTTCCAAGACAGGGTTGCCGTACCACTCTGGTGCGGAACGTGTCCTTGTGGACCTACGAATTTCAGTAGGAGCTTGATCAGAAGTATCTTGATCATCATCATTAACTTCCTCTCTAGTCGGTGCAGGCACCTCAGGAACATTTTCTTGAGTTGTGCCCTTTTCCGGTTCAAGAGGTAATACTTCATCAAGTTCTACTTTCCTCCCACTTACTTCTTTCGAGAGAAACTCTTTCTCTAGAAAGAATCCATTCTTGGCAACAAAGATCTTGCCTTCGGATCTGAGGTAGAAGGTATAGCCAACAGTTTCTTTAGGGTATCCTATGAAGACGCATTTTTCCGACTTGGGTTCGAGCTTTTCAGGTTGAAGTTTCTTGACATAAGCATCGCATCCCCAAACTTTTAGAAACGACAGCTTAGGTTTCTTCCCAAACCATAATTCATACGGTGTCGTCTCAACGGATTTCGACGGAGCCCTATTTAAAGTGAATGCGGCAGTCTCTAAAGCATAGCCCCAAAAAGATAGCGGTAAATCGGTAAGAGACATCATAGATCGCACCATATCTAATAGAGTGCGATTACGACGTTCGGACACACCATTACGCTGAGGTGTTCCAGGCGGCGTGAGTTGTGAAACTATTCCACATTTTCTTAAGTGTGTGCCAAATTCGTGACTCAAGTATTCTCCTCCATGATCTGATCGTAGAAACTTGATTTTCCTGTCACGTTGATTCTCAACCTCGCTCTGAAATTCCTTGAACTTTTCAAAGGTTTCAGACTTGTGTTTCATTAAGTAGACATACCCATATCTACTCAAGTCATCAGTGAGGGTGAGAACATAACGATAGCCACCGCGAGCCTCAACACTCATTGGACCGCACACATCAGTATGTATGATTTCCAATAAGTTGGTTGCTCGCTCCATTGTTCCTGAGAACGGAGTCTTGGTCATCTTACCCATGAGGCATGGTTCGCACGTGTCAAATGATTCATAATCAAGAGACTCTAAAAGTCCATCTGCATGGAGCTTCTTCATGCGTTTGACACCTATGTGACCAAGGCGGCAGTGCCACAAGTATATGGGACTATCATTATCAACCTTACATCTTTTGGTACTCACACTATGAATATGTGTAGCATTACGCTCGAGATTCATTAAGAATAAACCATTCACCATCGGAGCATGACCATAAAACATATCTCTCATATAAATAGAACAACCATTATTCTCGGATTTAAATGAGTAGCCATCTCGTATTAAACGAGATCCCGATACAATGTCCATGCTCAAAGCTGGCACTAAATAACAATTATTAAGGTTTAAAACTAATCCCGAAGGTAAATATAGAGGCAGCGTGCCGACGGCGATCACATTGACCTTGGAACCATTCCCGACGCGCATCGTCACCTCGTCCTTTGCTAGTCTCCGCTTATTCCGCAGCCCCTGCTTTGAGTTACAAATGTGAGCAACTGCACCGGTATCAAATACCCAGGAGCTACTACGGGTACTAGTAAGGTACACATCAATTACATGTATATCATATATACCTTTTGTTTTGCCGGCCTTCTTGTCCGCTAAGTATTTGGGGCAGTTCCGCTTCCAGTGACCCTTCCCTTTGCAATAAAAGCACTCAGTCTCGGGCTTGGGTCCATTCTTTGGCTTCTTCCCGGCAGCTTGCTTTCCAGGCCCGACAACTTCCTTGCCGTCCTTCTTGGAGTTATTTTTACCCTTGCCCTTCTTAAACTTAGTGGTTTTATTGACCATCAACACTTGATGTTCCTTCTTGACTTCTACCTCTGCTGATTTCAGCATAGCAAATACTTTAGGAATGGTCTTTTCCATCCCCTACATATTGAAGTTCATCACAAAGCTCTTGTAGCTTGGTGGAAGCGACTGGAGGATTCTGTCAATGACCGCGTCATCCGGGAGATTAACTCCCAGTTGAGTCAAGCGGTTATGCAACCCAGACATAGTGAGTATGTGCTCACTGACAGAACTATTTTCCTCCATCTTACAGCTGAAGAATTTGTCGGAGACTTCATATCTCTCGACCCGGGCATGAGCTTGGAAAACCATTTTCAGCTCTTCAAACATCTCATATGCTCCATGTCTCTCAAAACGCTTTTGGAGCCCCGGCTCTAGGCTGTAAAGCATGCCGCACTGAATGAGGGAGTAGTCATCAGCACGTGTCTGCCAAGCGTTCATAACATCTTGGTTCTGTGGGACGGGTGGATCACCTAGCGGTGCTTGTAGGACATAATCTTTCTTGGCAGCTATGAGGATGATCCTCAGGTTCCGGACCCAGTCCGTATAGTTGCTTCCATCGTCTTTCAGCTTGGTTTTCTCTAGGAACGCGTTGAAGTTGAGGACTACGTTGGCCATTTGATCTACAAGACATATTGTAAAGATTTCAGACTAAGTTCATGATAATTAAGTTCATCTAATCAAATTATTCAATGAACTCCCACTTAGATAGACATCCCTCTTCTAGTCATCTAAGTATAACATGATCCGAGTTAACTAGGCCATGTCCGATCATCACGTGAGACGGACTAGTCAACGTCGGTGAACATCTTCATGTTGATCGTATCTGCTATACGACTCATGCTCGACCTTTCGGTCTTCTGTGTTCCGAGGCCATGTCTGTACATGCTAGGCTCGTCAAGTCAACCTAAGTGTTTTGCATGTGTAAATCTGTCTTACACCCGTTGTATTTGAACGTTTGAATCAAACACCCGATCATCACGTGGTGCATTGAAGCAACAAACTGTCGCAACGGTGCACAGTTAGGGGGAACACTTTCTTGAAATTATTATGAGGGATCATCTTATTTACTACCGTCGTTCTAAGTAAACAAGATGCAAAACATGATAAACATCAAATGCAATCAAATTATAATAGTGACATGATATGGCCAATATCACATAGCTCCTTTGATCTCCATCTTGGGGCTCCATGATCATCTTGTCACCGGCATGACACCATGATCTCCATCATCATCATCTCCGTCATTGTGTCTCCATGAAGTTGCTCGCCAACTATTACTTCTACTACTATGGCTAACGCGTTTAGCAATAAAGTAAAGTAATTTACATGGCGTTTCACAATGACACGCAGGTCATACAAAAATAAAGACAACTCCTATGGCTCCTGCCGGTTGTCATACTCATCGACATGCAAGTCGTGATTCCTATTACAATAGCATGAACAACTCATACATCACATATATATTATTCATCATTCATCACAACTTTGGCCATATCATATCACAAAGCACTTGCTGCAAAAACAAGTTAGACATCCTCTAATTGTTGTTGCAAGTTTTACGTGGCTGAAGTAGGGTTCTAGCAAGAACGTTTTCTTACCTACGTGAAAGCCACAACGTGATTTGTCAACTTCTATTTACCCTTCATAAGGACCCTGTTCATCGAATCCGCTCCAACTAAAGTAGGAGAGACAGACACCCGCCAGCCACCTTATGCAACTAGTGCATGTTAGTCGGTGGAACCGGTCTCACGTAAGCGTACGTGTAAGGTTGGTCCGGGCCGCTTCATCCCACAATACCGTTGAAGCAAGATAAGACTAGTAGCGGCAAGAAAGTTGACAACATCTACGCCCACAACAAATTGTGTTCTACTCGCGCAAGAAGAACTATGCATAGACCTAGCTCATGATGCCACTGTTGGGGAACGTTGCAGAAAACAAAAATTTTCCTACGGTTTCACCAAGATCCATCTAGGAGTTCATCTAGCAACGAGTGATTAGACGCATCTACATACCTTTGTAGATCGCGAGCGGAAGCGGTCAAAGAACGTGGATGAGGGAGTCGTACTCGACGTGATTCGAATCACCGAAGATCTTAGCACCGAACGGACGGTGCCTCCGCGTTCAACACACGTACGGTAAGCGTAACGTCTCCTTCTTCTTGATCCAGCAAGAGGGAAGGAGAGGTTGAGGAAGATGGCACCAGCAGCAGCACGATGGCGTGGTGTTGATGGAGCTGCAGTACTCCGGCAGGGCTTCGCCAAGCGCTATGGAGGAGGAGGAGGTGTTGGAGAGGGAGGAGGAGGCAACCAAAGGCGTGGGATGAAAGCCCTCCTTCCCCCACTATATATAGGAGGGCCAAGGGGGGGGGCGCCGGCCCTAGGAGATCCAATCTCCTAGGGTGGGGCGGCGGCCAGGGGAGGTTTCCCTCCCCCCCAAGGCACCTAGGGGGTGCCTTCCACTAGTGGGACTCCTCCCCCATGGAAACCCTAGGCGCATGGGCCTAGTGGGGCTGGTGCCCTTGGCCCATGTAGGCCAAGGCGCACCCCCTACAGCCCATGTGGCCCCCCGGGGCAGGTGGCCCCACCCGGTGGACCCCCGGGACCCTTCCGGTGGTCCCGGTACAATACCGGTGACCCCGAAACTTGTCCCGATGGCCGAAATAGCACTTCCTATATATAATTCTTTACCTCCGGACCATTCCGGAACTCCTCGTGACGTCCGGGATCTCATCCGGGACTCCAAACAACATTCGGGTTACTGCATATACATATCCCTACAACCCTAGCGTCACCGAACCTTAAGTGTGTAGACCCTACGGGTTCGGGAGATATGTAGACATGACCGAGACGACTCTCCGGTCAATAACCAACAGCGGGATCTGGATACCCATGTTGGCTCCCACATACTCCACGATGATCTCATTGAATGAACCACGATGTCGAGGATTCAATCAACCCCGTATACAATTCCCTTTGTCAATCAGTATGTTACTTGCCCGAGATTCGATCGTCGGTATCCCAATACCTCATTCAATCTCGTTACCGGCAAGTCACTTTACTCGTACCGTAATGCATATTCCCGTGACCAGACACTTGGTCACTTTGAGCTCATTATGATGATGCATTACCGAGTGGGCCCAGTGATACCTCTCCGTCATACGGAGTGACAAATCCCAGTCTCGATCCGTGTCAACCCAACAGATACTTTCGGAGATACCTGTAGTGCACCTTTATAGTCACACAGTTACGTTGTGACGTTTGGTACACCCAAAGCACTCCTACGGTATCCGGGAGTTACACGATCTCATGGTCTAAGGAAAAGATACTTGACATTGGAAAACTCTAGCAAACGAACTATACGATCTTGTGCTATGTTTAGGATTGGGTCTTGTCCATCACATCATTCTCCTAATGATGTGATCTCGTTATCAATGACATCCAATGTCCATAGCCAGGAAACCATGACTATCTGTTGATCAACGAGCTAGTCAACTAGAGGCTTACTAGGGACATGTTGGTGTCTGTTATTCACACATGTATTACGATTTCCGGATAATACAATTATAGCATGAATAAAGACAATTGTCATGAACAAAGAAATATAATAATAATGCTTTTATTATTGCCTCTAGGGCATATTTTCAACACCTCGGGATACGCGACTCCCAAGGGAAAAAGGCTAGGTGGCGAATGGTAAAACCAAGGTTGGGCCTTGCTGGAGGAGTTTTATTCAAGGCGAACTGTCAAGGGGTTCCCATTATTACCCAACCGCGTAAGGAACGCAAAATCCGGGAACATAACACCGATATGACGGAAACTAGGGCGGCAAGAGTGGAACAAAACACCAGGCATAAGGCCGAGCCTTCCACCCTTTACCAAGTATATAGATGCATTAATTAAATAAGATATATTGTGATATCCCAACAAGTAAACATATTCCAACAAGGAACAACATTGCCATGTTCCAACAAGGAACAAACTTCAATCTTCACCTGCAACTAACAACGCTATAAGAGGGGCTGAGCAAAGCGGTAACATAGCCAATCAACGGTTTGCTAGGACAAGGTGGGTTAGAGGCTTGGTTCAACAATATGGGAGGCATGATAAGCAAGTGGTAGGTATCACAGCATAGGCGTAGCAAAAGAGCGAGCAACTAGCAAGCAAAGATACAAGTGATTTCGAGGGTATGGTCATCTTGCCTGAGATCCCGCAAGGAAGAAGAATGAGTCCATGAAGAAGACAAACGGACGTAGACGAATGGGTCCTCACAACACGACGTTATCGGAACCAACCCGAAGAAGCACACAACATAGTAAACAACCAACACATGAACATGATATGATATGCGGGATGCGGTATGCGATGCATATGCATGATTTGACAAGGAATTATTGGACCTGGCCTCAACTTGGAAATCCAAGTGTACCACTGGAAAGGTGAGATGAAATCGCTTGAAAACGATATAAAGATCACCGGAATCGGAGTTACAGTTTGGAAATGGCAAGCAATTCAAATATGGCACCGGTCTGCGATATACAGCAAGTAGCCATCTAAATGCAACAAGATGAACATGCTACAGCACTCAAACATGGCAAAAAAATACATGGCAGGTATCCACTCATGATGCTTAACAAAAGATGAACACTGAGCTACGGCTAATTCATCAATTAAAGGTTCAAACAAGCATGGCAAAAGTGCATATGGTAAACAGATTTCAGACTTAGTGAAATTAACACTTGTGTGGAATTTCAGATCAGGTAGCACACTTTGTAGCATGAAAACTATAAGCTACAGGAACTGAATATGGCAAAGTAAAGCATGGCATGGAGCTACTCAAAGAGCTTAACAAAAGTCCCTTAGTGACCTTGAGCCAAAAGGGATCAGATAATACAATTGCAAGTATGTGAACATGACAAAAACATAAACAGATCACAGACTTAGAGAAAAACTGGAGCATGCAAATCAGATATCAAGTAGGCATGTTTACGAGCTCGATTCACTCACTACAGGGCAAGGCATGACTATCTAAGCAGACACCCATCAAGAATACACATTATGCAAGCTAGACATGGTAAGAACAGCGAATAACTAGAGGACACCTGGCACATCGGTCTCGGGGCGTTACACGTGTCCACATCAATGTCCCTGTGACATGGAGTCCTACTATGTCGTCTTTCCGCTGCCGCGTAGCTATATCATTGTGTTTGAGGCCCCCTTCATGTTAACTAAATAATGTACATATGTGCAGCATAGTCGTGTGTGCTGCTTGGCCTCACTACTTGATGTACGAATCGAACCTATGTTCCCGCCGAGTATCAATAAAGCGGTTGTCTTTCTGTACCAAGTTGTTGTGTGTTGCCATAAGACTTGATCTCTAGGCTAGCAATGCAAGGTAAACCGGTTGCTCTGAGCCGGGGTGCCACACAATACTCCACTTGTCCAGACACGGTTTAACACTTACTCACTACTCATAGTACCCTACCTAGCTAGTCAACCCATGAAGGCATCCATGTCGCCCTTGATAAGTCTCGCTCAGCTCCAGCTCCAACTCTCCCTCTCGATAACTGATATAACTTGTCGCAAAGATGGTGTTGCCCGTCGAACATGACTGCATTTCGATGCTTCCATAGAGTCCGCATACCAAGTGTTATCACCATCCGGTTGTCCTTTCTTGAGTATTGTCTGCTCGTCTTACTGATGCACCAATCCATGAGTACTTCCCCTTGAGTGGGCGCCCACTCAGGTAAGCCCAAAGCCATGCAAACCATCATCCAAGTTTGCCTAGCGAAAACGCACTCGAGAAGGGTGTGGTTCATTTTTTCCGTGTGTTGATCGCACAATGGGCAGCTGTCTTGGTGAGGTAGCCCCCAACAAGGCGATCCGATGTCCAACACCAGCCCTTAAATGCTAGCCAAGAGTAAAACCGGCATCGAAGAGGCACACTTGATTTCCACGTAAAGTTTGCTGTTGGAGCGACCTCCTTGCCCCAAAACTTAGCTGCATAGGCTGATCTGGTCGAGAACGGTCCATCCTACTCCCAGGCCCACTAGACCATGTCCGTGCCCTCAAGGTTCACCGTAGCGACGCGATCCCATTGAGTGAAAAACTCTAGTAACTGCTCCTCCATTAATCCCCTGCTGAAATCCCGCGCTCAGGTGCGGTTCGTCCTTGCTTCCACGACCGTTCATGATTTTTGTAATCTGCATGGGACTTTGTCATAGATCCATGGTGCTGGCTCCTTCACCTGATAGCCCTGAAGCCAATGATTCTCCAAAAACAAGGAGGCCTGCCCATCACCGATCATAGCCCTTGTTGTTGCATGGAACAAAGGCATAGATTCTTTTGGCACCGTGATCTGGAACTCACACCATGTCCGTGTGGGGTCAGCTCTCTGCAGCCAAGGCCATCGTGCCTACATTTCTATGTTCAACCATCTGAGGTTGGGGATTCCTAGGCCTCCCACCCACTTGGGGGTGCACATGGTATCCCATGCCACCACACATTTTCCACCTTTGGCCTGAGCCTTGCCGCACCATAACAACCCCCTGCAGACCTTGGTCATTGCCGCAAGTGTCTTAAGCGGAACGTCCAACGCCATCATGGCGTGAATGGGTATCACACAAAGGATTGATTGGACCAGAAGTAGGCGGCTCTCCAAGTGGGCAAGTATGCTGCGAGCTGATCCACCAAACCTTGCAACTGCGATGCCGACTATAATCTGATTGTGAGTGCTAGTCCAAAGTACTTGCAGGGGAAAGATCCGGTTGGGCACCCCAGGATTTCACTAACCGCAACCATGTCATCTATCGAGCATCGGATGGGTATGGCCACACTCTTTAATAAGTTAACCTTTAGTCCCAAAGCTTCTCCAAAAAGCTCCAAAATTCTTGAGCGAGTTCTCAGCTCAATATCCCGTGGCTTAATGAAAATCATTACGTTGTCCGCGAACATAGACACCCTGAGGTTCATTCCCCTACTTGCTAGGGGAGAACGGATACCTCGTGTTGTAGCAAGCTCGAACATCTTTTGTAGAGGCTCCATGATCACTATGAATAGCATTGTTGACAGCTGATCACCTTGGTGTAGCCCCTTGCAGTTGAAAATAGTTCGTCCTCACACTCCTTGACCAATATCCTCGTGGAAGTACTCCCAACTAGTCCACAAATCCATGACAACCACCTTTCACCAAAGCCCAATTTCCTCAGCATCTCGATGAGAAACGACCATTGGTGGCTAATCATCCTTCTCTTAGGTCTCGTCTGTTCCTAGATCCACTGGCCTCTGAGTCACTACGGGGAGAAGGGAGAGGTTCCTGGATTCTTGGGCGGTTTCCATGTGGTGAAACCATGGCGCATTGGTAGCTAGTTGTTCCACTGTGACCATGGTGGAGCTGGAAGAGAAGAACAGACTATTGTGGAGTGCCTACCGATTGGCTACCAGCAACACGAACATGGCGGTCGCAGGAGGGGCTTCGAGCAGTAATCCAACTGGAAGATGACCAGTTTGGCAGTGCATATGGGGGTCGCATGTACCTCAAAAGAAGAAGATTCTAGCATGGAAAGTTGCCTCTGGAGCATTAGCTACCAATGTTTGCAAGAAGTACATGCATATTTCAAAAAGGTCAACGTGCCCACTTTGTGGCAGAGAGGAAGAATCAACCTACCATGCTTTGATCGCATGTGAGCATGCAAGAGAATTGTGGGAACGTATGAGAGAAAGGTGGCCATTACCCAATGATTCCGCACTTATTGATACAAGGAATGAATGGCTACTAGACCTACTCGCTTGCCGTGGACAATATGAGCGGGACTGTATCATTATGCTAATATGGAGGATTTGGTCCTTGAGAAGGGACAATACACGTGGGAAAGATGTCCCAACAGCTCAAGTATTTGTTGATTATCTTCAAAGCTATATGTTATCACTTGAACTGTCTAGGAGATACATTATAGAGGAGCTTATGAAAGGGAAGATGCTGGTGGTGGAAATGAGGCCGGAAATAAGAAGAAAGAAAGCAGCAAAAACGTTGTCGTGGCTGGCGCCTACAGCAAATCGTGTTGCTCTGTCTGTGGACGGATCTTTCTTAGGAGTGGACGGCATGGCGGCGACCAGCATGATCTTGAGACGACATGACGGTGGGGTTATCTTCGCTGCATATCCATATATTTTTAATTGCAACGACGCTCTTGAGGCGGAGTTACATGCTATCATGCAAGATATGACATTGGCGTTGCAACGTACTGAAGATCCTGTTATTGTTCAATCGAACTCCTCGAAAGCATTGTTAGCTTTGTCTGAGGAAGGCCTCTTGAGATCGGCATATGGTCATTTGGTGGCAGAGATAAAGTTCCTTATGCAAGGGAGAGGGTTTATTCCCATGAAAATCAAGCCTGAGCAAAATAGGATGGCAAATAGGTTGGCATCATATAGTCGAGTAGAAAGTAGTACTACTGTATGGCTACATAGCGCACCACCATGTATAAAGAATCTTTTGCCTCCTGATTGTAACCCTAATATGATGGAATAAAACTCTTTTCATATTGCAAGAAAAAAAACAGACTATTGTGGGATGAACTATGGCGGTTGTCAAAGTCCAACATCATACATGTAAAAATTGTTGGGAAGTCGTGTTAAAAAAAGGAAATGGTTGGGATGTCAAATCAATGTTCACGCAGTTGACCGCAAGATGGGAAGAGCGAAGACGCATGTTGGCGTTGAACGTGAGCGCTCGTGGAATATCAGCCCCAGATAAGGAAAACACTGACCGAAGTTATGTCAACTTATTTGGCAAACGTAATTCAACGTTGGAACCGGGGCATGCAGGTACGTGGCGTTGGACTAGAGCGCCATGGCACGTGTTCTACTAACACATGTCTCCCAAAGACTAATCGTCGTCTATTTTTTTTAGAATGGACTAATGGTCGTCTATTAACACGCAGTCCGGTCGTCCCATGCACACATCTGCATTCACTTGATCTTTCTTAGACGAGCTAGCAAACACGCACGATGATCGATCAGAGTAAACAGAAAGACGGACGTGGCCGGCCTTGTGTGCACCGGGCGTCCCGTCCCGCCCAAGCGCGTGCGCCCATGCTAGCGAACGCAACGGGTGCCGTCATGCAAAGGTGCAACAAAAAGACGGACGAATTCCACAAAGCGCACGATAGGATTAGGATTAGGTATATGGCCATGCATGTCCCTGGCCATGCGTTGCACATGTAATTTCTAATTTGCGGCGGTCGTCCAGACATGCATATTTTCCTTGCCTTTTTTGGTTTCCAACGGGAGTTTTGGGACGCTATCTGGTTCTAAAAAGCCAGCCAGGGAGAGCTTGCGCAGGCGCTTTCGGTGCACGGCATGACCACTCTACGTGCGACGCTGCACCTTTATGACCTGTGTGTACGAAGACGCTAGCTGCTTCAAATGGGAAGGAGAAAGCAGATAGTCGGCTGTTTCCGAAAGAAACACGCTCTCGATCGACTGCAAACGACCCACAAAGATTGAGGCCCATGCAGCCAGCCACCTAATTGTAGACCAGGTTGGTGCCGTGCCGCGTCCCTACGCTCGCTTTTCGTCGTCCAACTTTGCTCCCTTTTTTTCCCACACGGATCTTCTCATTTCACAGGGATTGAAAGAAAAGACCACTTCCCCGGCCTGCTGTGGACTGTAGAACCATCACGGAAACAGCCCAGGGCGCAAAAATGTGCTCTATAATGGCGGAAAAGCATGCGGTGCAAAAGGCCTCCACCATCTTTTATATATAGTGGTGGAATGGAAGGTGATCACCACAGCACTCGTATCCTACGCCCCCACCCACTTGATCACCGCAAGAGAGCAAAGCATCAATCAACCCCATTCCCCTTGCGCTGGCTGCTCCGGCGTGTTCTGGGCCAAGGCGACGAGCGTGATGGGATCGCCGGTTTCTTTTCCACGGGAGCTGCTGTACGTGGTGGCGGGCGCGACCATCGCGTGGTGCGCCGTGCGGGCGCTGGAGTGGGCGTGGTGGAAGCCCCGGCGCCTGGACCGGGCGCTGCGGTCGCAGGGCCTTCGCGGCACGGCGTACCGCTCCGTGGCCGGCGACGCGCCGCTGGCCGAGAGGCTCAACGAGGACGCGAGGTCCCGGTCCATGCCGCTGGGCTGCCACGACGTCGTGCCCCGGGCCATGCCGCTGTTCCACCAGACCATGAAGGAGCACGGTACGTCTCCTACTTCTCTTGTTCTCTTTCTTGCCTGTCCCTTGACCTTGGAGTCGGCTGCATTGGTTTGCCTTGGAAACTTCTTTGGTCGCGTCACTCGGTCGTCCGGGAAAATGTTTCCAAGAGCAGATTCAGTACCCCTAAAAAAAAGAGCAGATTCATCAGTTTTCATTAAAAAAAATGGTTGACTACCGGAATCATTTTTTCCTTGCATGCACCGCTATTGGCTATTTTTTTCATGCTAATTTTCTTTTGTGTGGGTTTTTCTCATGCTATTTTGAAGTTCAATTCAACTTTATTGCAGTTTTGTAACAGATTAGGACAACCAGATTTACGGACACTCAAGGTATCTAGCTATAGGAGCATCTGTAAAAGAGAGTATCAACAAGAAAATCCCATGCTGCATGATTGCATCCAAGGCCATATTCCTATTGCGTACGCTAGCTAGTAGACATCATCATTCCAAAGAGGAAAACACCAACTCAATAGTCCAGTTCGAAAGGTACCCACACTAATGTGATGATGACTAGACTCTAGATCCCACCCTTCTTATTTTAGTGGGTGCATCGGGCTTCATTTTTCTATCCACGAAATCTAATGATGTTCTAGCAAACTAGACAAACCGTACCCCACTTAGGTAAATGGGCTAACTGAAAATGAAAATGTAGACGTGTATTCATAATAACTGAAGAAATGAAAAAGAACTGCTGATACAAGCTACCTCGTGATTGTCTAATATCATTTCATTTCAGGTAAAATGTCTATCACTTGGTTTGGACCGTCGCCTAGAGTGACCATTACCAAGCCCGCACTGGTGCGAGAAGTACTGTCCAACAAGTCCGGCGACTTTGAGAAGCTCAAGTTGGGCCGACTTCAGAGGATGTTGCACAATGGCATTGGTAGCCACGAGGGCGAGAAATGGGCCAAGCACCGGAGGATCATCAACCCTGCCTTCCATCTCGAGAAGCTCAAGGTGATTTATTATTTATTTTTGGTTGGGTCATTGACATGGCGGCAGACTGGCATTGGTTGGTTCCAGGGAGTGACAAAATTGGTGTTCAATTTTCAGCGCATGTTGCCAGCTTTCGCTGCATGTTGCACCGACCTGGTGGACAGATGGGAAGGCCTAGCCGCGGGTGACGCGCCATGCGAGGTAGATGTCTGGCCCGACATGCAGAACCTGACAGGGGATGTCATCTCTCGCGCTGCCTTTGGCAGCAGCTACCTGGAGGGCCGGAGGATCTTCCAGCTCCAGGGGGAGCAGATCGAGCTCGCCGTGCTCGCCATGAACAAGATACATATCCCTGGTTATTTGTGAGTTCTCTGTCTGCGATTACTCTCCTTCTGCACGTACATCGATCAATGGTGCAAATTTGGGTTTTTCCTACGGCACTGCGCTGCAGACTCTGTCCTGATACATTATTGTATGTCCAGGTTCTTCCCAACAAAAGCCAACCGAAGGATGAGGCAGATCGCTGCCGAGATCGAGAGGATCCTCAAGGGCATCATCGCGAAAAGAGAGAACGCCTTGAGGGCCGGCCAAGCCACGAGCGACGATCTTCTCGGGCTGCTGCTGGAGTCCAACATGGCACACACCAGGGCGGGCGGCAATTCCAAGGCCGGCATCACGACCGACGACGTGATCGGAGAGTGCAAGCTATTCTACTTCGCCGGCATGGAGACCACGTCGGTGCTGCTCACGTGGACGATGATCGTCCTCTGCATGCACCCGGAGTGGCAGGACCGCGCCAGGGAGGAGGTCCTGCATGTCTTCGGCGACCGCACGCCGGATTACGACGGGCTAAGTCGCCTGAGAATTGTGACCATGGTGCTGTACGAGGTGCTGCGGCTATACACGCCGCTGACGGCGCTCCAGCGCAAGACGTACAGGCCGACGGAGCTCGGCGGCGTCAGGTACCCGGCGGGCGTGGTGCTTATGCTGCCGTTGTTGAGCGTCCACCACGACAAGGAGGTTTGGGGCGCGGACGCCCATGAGTTCAGGCCGGAGAGGTTCTCCGAGGGGATCTCCAAGGCGTCCGTCGACGCGCCGGCCTTCTTCCCGTTCGGCTGGGGCCCGCGGATCTGCGTCGGCCAGAGCTTCGCACTGCTCGAGGCTAAAATGGGGCTCGCCATGATCCTGCAGCGCTTCTCCTTCGACCTCTCGCCGTCCTACACACACGCGCCCTTCACCGTTGGCCTGCTGCAGCCTGAGCACGGCGCGCAGGTCAGGCTCAAGAGGCTTCACTGAGCTACAGTACATATTACAAAATCAGTTGATCTGCATGTACAGCATACTGGTGGATTCTAAGACTAATTAACGCACTCAAGACTCAACTACGTGTAAAAGGCCTGCTTGTGTATTGACTTTAGATGGAAGTCGGTTGTATCAGATGACTGGAGTTTCTCGACCAACGGTCAAATTTTCATTTGGAGAAACACTATATATCTTTCTTTCTTTTAACCATGCGAAACACTATTTCTTTTCTGAAAAATAACAAATCTATTATAAAGATGGTAAACATTTCTAACCGGCGGACCGGCCGAAACTTGAGCCGGTCGCGCGCGGTGCGTACGATAAAGAGAGATCGAACGCTCGGTGCTCTCTCCATATCACAACACTCGGTGCTATCCTTACCCATCCACGCATCGATCTATCCCTCCTTCTGTTTCTTTCCCCACCAAGCTCTCCTCCTTTCTCCGCCATGGCCGCCACCACCCACCCCGGTACCCACCCTCCCCTTTCTGTCCTTGTGGTGTTGCCCCCCCTCCCTCCCCCCGCGTGCTCCTCTCCACTTTTGTGCCTTGCGGAGTTCAGCGATGCTGGAACCAGCGGCCATGATTGATCGCAACTAACAACCGCCACAGTGGAGACAGGAAAGCTCCGGTGCTGCAATAGGATTTTTTTTCTTGGAACCGGAGTCCAAGGATGCTCGAACCAGAGGTTGGAACCAGCAGCTGCCGGCCGCGAAGACGACAGACTCTGGTGCTGCAACCATTGTTTTTTTTTGCTGGAACCAAGTGGGAGGAAAGCTGCAACCACTATTGGCCGGCAAATTTTTTGCTGGTACCGGCAAGATTTTTTGTTGCGAGGACAGGTGAGAGTTTTTGGTGTGACCGGCAACGGCAACGTGTTTTTTGCTAGAACCGACAATATTTTTTGCTGGAATTAGCATAATTATTTGCTGGAATCGGTTAGTTCGTTTGCTGCTTTAACTTTTTTGTGCTGGAACCATTGTTAATTATGGCTGGAATCGGCTACTGTTTTTGCTTCAACGGACCAGCGGGAGATTTCTGTCTGCTGAGTTTTTCCGCTGGAACACGATGGTTCTAGTCGACGGCGAGCCGGTGCCAGCGCCACAAGAGATATTACAACATGGTGGTGACCACGAGCTAGAACCGGCGGGCGTCAGAGTTGCGACGATGGGAGGAGGCAAGCTGGAAGAGCATGTTGCAACCGAGGCAAGGGACCACCGCGAGCTCACCGGCGGTGGCTGGTCACCTATGCGTCCATGGCTGGGGGCCGGTGGCTCGCTGCCCCCGTCCTCTTCCCATAAAGGGGTGTGTTGGCCTGACGTGTTTGGGAAAAGTCAAAGGTATGTGAGAGTTAGAGGTTGGGGATGAAGTGGGAGACTAGATCTCGCGGTTAGAAATTGCCACACCGGACGCACGGGATAGGACCGGCTGAAAATTAGGTCGGTGCACCGGCGCCTATCACTGTCCAATTATAAAAATTCACCTAAAGTATAAAATATTTTAAACATAATAAAAGTTATGTCGAGTCTATGGACCAACGAACGACTATTGTCGCGTCAGAACGAGCCGCCAACATGTCACTGTTGTCGCTCCCATACCAAAACCCGACTAACCTGGTTGATGACAGCCCACCATATATCTTACAATTTAGATGCATACACACACCCTACCACCAAACGACATACTGCCGTGGAGTTTCAAGATGTGCCACACTATCGACAGGAATCGATGTCACCTGCCATTGAAGTAATCCGCTTAAAAAAATTCAGCTAAAACGAGACAAACAGAATGTCGGACCAAGGGTTTGATCTCTCGTTGTTGGGGTACAACAACCCATCTTAGCTATTCCCTCCGTTCATTTTTATAAGTCGTTTCAGACAATTAAAATTGATCTATTTTGCATGATGTCTGAAATACCTATAAAGACTTATAAAAGTGAACAGAGGGAGTACCAATCATGGCTTGGTTCTTAATGATCAAAATTGTTATTGCCGTGGAAACAACAAAATAATAGAAGGTATGCCATTGTTAGTACTCAAGAAGTAAATTAGTGGGGCATGTACGGAAGACCTTATAGCGGAAGTCACCATACACTGAACACGAATAGGTCTAATGGCCTCATTGAACATGAATTGCTTTGTGTTAGAGAAACGACGAGAGACGTGTAGCCACATCCTAAGCTTCCCCTCTCTTGATGATCTGAGCCTTACAAGATCTCTGGAAGTATACTATATGTCAATATATTTTTTCCTTACTTAACGCAAAATTGCAAACGTAAGAACATGACGTCGAACATATGTATTGACATAATTTTGTGGTTTACTTTGCTATGACTCACATCTTGTGTTTATTTTGCTGTTTTTTTTGTCTTGAGTCAACATGCATGTAACTATTTGTATATCGAACGTAAATTTCAAATTTAGAGACTTGGGAAAACTAACTTATGTTGCACCCTTGGGACTGAGTATGTATATATGTATTTATGTTTGTATTGAGTCATTAAACTTTACTAAGTGCAAAGTCACACCTTTGAGATACTCTCACGAGAGACACACAATATCATAACACAAAGAAACTTAAACCGCACTTCAATTGTCGATATGTAGTTCCCCATGCTTCCTATATCTAGAAGTGTCCAAGGCGAGCCAATGATAAGAAGTAATTATCAAAATCTATTTCACCAATATGGTCATCATTGGTGACCCCTATTGTACTAACAAGTGGCTAGCACTTCCAGCTCATAGTTAGTATCTTTATATGCTTTTGGTGAATCCAAGATTCACATTGAGTTCAAGAAACATGTACTATGTAGAAGGACACATCCAAATTAAATAGAGATAAATTCAATCTAAAGATACTAGATCAAATATCAAAGTTTCCCACTCCTTCCAACCTATTCCTCAAATTTTCCACCTCCCCGACTTGCAAGTATTCCTACACTTCCAAGTTTGTAGCAAAGTGAAATAGTAAAGTAAAAGTAGCAATTTTGATGAAGATTTCAGTAATGGAGAATAGACCCAGAGGGTCATAGATTAACAGTGGGAACTCCCTCGAAACAAGCAAGTGGTGTGGTGAACAAATTACTGTTGGGCAGCGATGAAATTGCAATATTTATATTTATGACTATGATCATTCATGATATAGTCTCATATAGACATTACGTGTGTGATAAGTCGTTAATCCAACTGCATCTATGAGAAATCTCAAACGTATATATAATTTTCTATTATTTCATGCTATTATATTATCACTTCTATATACTCCCTCCGTCCAAGAAAAGTTGTCTCCATGGCAATTTTACAGAAAACCTCTCTCCAAACTCCCGACACAACCCGCACTCCTCGTCTTCTCCAGTCGATGCTCCACCGCTCCGACACAGGCACATGGACGCCGGAGCTCCCCTGCGCCGCGCTTCTCCCCTGCTCTCCCGCGCGTCCTCCACCGCCGCCCCAGCTACCTCCTCCGTCGCTCCATTTTGCCTCGCACAGCTCTCCGGCCTCCCGAATCTCCCCTCTTTCACCCCAAAAATTGCTTCTTCTTCCTCCCGCCATGTCTCTTGCTCGCGCCCACCCCCTCCCTCCTAGCGTTAATGGAAGAAGCGTGGCCAGCACTCAGCCTGGTGGCCAGCGACGCGGTCTTCCCGCCCCCGCCTCCCCACGGTACCGCAGCTCCGACCCCTGTGGCGTGGGACGAGGCCGCGACGGCGCGACAGGAGACGGTGGCCAAGGAGTCGTCTGCGCAGGCGATGAGCCAGATCGTGTCCAGCTGCGCCAACTCGAGCGGCCTGGCCGTGGCCGTCGTCGACGCCAACGCCACCATCTCTGGTGGCCCCATGCTCGCCTCCACCGCGGGCCGGCTGGTCAATGTGCTCGAGATCCTCAAGGAGGTGCGCGACGCCGCATCGCACCGGAGACTCACGCTCCTACCCACCCCCGTCGTGACCGTCGAGCCCGCCCCTGAGTTTGTCAAGAGTGGTCGAATGTTTACTTTAGCCGGCCCAGACCTCGTACTGCTGTTTTCACCTGCTGAATAGAGCTTAAGCTCTGCACTTTCATGGACTGAAGTTCATTTTACTCATTATGCTTCTTTCTTTTTCTATAGGAAACAATGAAAACTTCTGTGCATGGAGTAATTGGGATCTGAAAAAAATTACAAATCAAGTTTAGCTCCAGAATGCTCCAAATCATTTGATCAAGTTTAGCTCTTTGCAGTGTTGTATTCTATAGGGCCAGCTCGAACCGTGTGCACCAGGAAGAAGGCCAGCTCGAACCAACAGGATGCCTGCAAAACGATTTCGAATGAGGTGCGTGTAGTTAGCAGGTTAGTTGCTCATGTATGTGTAGATAGAGGTATGAGTAGCTAAATTCAGAAACTTTCCTACACTAGGCACTGTAAACTTCCAGTACACACAATTCAGTTATCTTTTTAGTAGGAAAATTTTAGTAACAAATTTCAGAAGCTTAGATTTTCAAGGTAAATCTAACTATGCTTGAAACTGAAATTTAAACTGGGCATGCAGTAAATTATTATTTTAAATGCTCCAAGCTAATCCAAGTACTAAATTACTCCTTGCTGGGGGACATTTCCAAGAAATAATGAATGAACTTCTTCCTTTTCAACAAAATCTTTACCTGTAAATCCAAGCTAATCCAAGTAAATTTGTGGCTTATCAAACTCCAGAAACTAATCTAATGGGTGCAATCTCTGCTTCCTTCCTTCCATGGCTTTCATTTGGTGAAATAATGAATGAACTTCTTCCTTTTCAACAAATCTTTACCTATAAATATCTGAATATTTTTGCACAAGTACAGTTGCAGTGGACTGCACAAGTACTTAAATGCTCCAAGAAGAAGAAGAATTGTAATACTCCATTTGTAAGAAGAAGCATATGGTTTAGATTCTTATTCTTCTTACAAATTGATAGATTGTGAACTGAAATTATTTGGAAATAAGATAGCACTTGAGATAAGATAGCAATTGACCTAGCTGATTATAATTTTCATCACACCATTCTGTACATGATCCATGTGTTCCATGTAAATTCAGATTAACTGATTCAAGCAGGTGAGTTGCTGCCCGCTTTTGACAGGGGCCGACAAATTAGCAGTATAAAGTTGAAGTCATACACATGACACAATATATGACACATGACATACACATGACATACTCCTATCATTTCTTTTCCTTTCCCTATATACTCCTTCCCCTTTCCTTTTCCTGAGCTCTATTCCCCTTGTTCTATAATGGCCATCGTGTCAGTAATTAGCTCTGTACTGGAATATACACCAGTTATCTCCTCTCCACCATTTTGTAGACGGTCCTTGTGTAGATGCGGCAGCTTGTAGGTATTTCCTCCTTGATCTTTCATGACTTCAACCATTACTGCTTGTAGTGTGATAAAGCTTTTGAACAACTTATGTGCATCATAATTCTCAAACTCCTCCTCTACACCATGTACCAAATCCTGGATATTCATAGGTGCTCTGCAGTTGGTTAGGGATTGGAGGGAGCGGTGAAAACAAAGGTCTAAAACATTAAGCTCGGGGCTGTTAGGCGGTTGCTGTAACAGTCGAATGTCTAGATCCGTTTGTTGCATAGCTTCCAAAAAACCTACATCATTAGGTAGGTCATGTGGTCTCGCATTATCTTGTTGGATGAAAATTGTTGTGCCCACATCTCCGCAGCGCCACTTGTCTTGTATTGCAGGGATAACTTTATTGATCAGGTAATCTCTATAGACGAGCATGGTTACTTTCACTAATTTCATCTCTATCGTTCCTCGATCTCTGTTTTGGTTGGTTCTTTGCGCCTCAGTCTCTACCACGAACACCCAAGTGCTACCTTTTCCATCAAATGTTAGTTCCCCATCGTCGGTTGTAACGCCCCACATGTACCCTGCCATATTTGTATTCCAACTCTTGCCATTTTCGGCACTAAGTTATGATATTCCTCCTTGTTGGGTTTCGTCTCCGTGTTGCTTTTGTCTTTGTCATGCTTCTCATATCGTGTCATCATGTGCATGACATTTGCATACGTGTTCGTCTCATGCATCCGAGCATTTCCCCATTGTCCATTTTACATTCCGGCGCTCCTATGTCCTCCGGTGTCCCCTTTTACCTCTTTTTGTGTGCTGGTGTTAAACGTTCTCGGATTGGACCGAGACTTGCCAAGCGGCCTTGGTTTACTACCGGTAGACCGCCTGTCAAGTTTCGTGCCATTTGGACTTCATTTGATACTCCAACGGTTAACCGAGGAACCGAAAAGGCCTCGTGTGTGTTGCAGCCCAACACCCCTCCAAAGTGGCCTAAAACCCACCTAACCCCCCCATCATCTTGGTCGTTCAATCACGATCGCGTGGCCAAAAACTGTGCTCAATTTGGAGCCTCCTAGCTCCCTCTACCTATAAATATAGACCCCCTCCGAAATTTCGGGCGAAACCCTAACCACTCCCTCTCCTCGCGCCGCCGGACGAAAAGCCGCTGTCCAGACGTGTCCGTTCCCGCCGCCGCCGCCACGTGGCACCTCCCCATTCGCCGCCGCTCACGCCCCACTTCGCCGGCCCGCCGAGGCCCGGGTCGGGCCTGTTACGGAAATATGCAACTTGATCTTATTAGGAGGCCAAAGCCATCATATATACATGTACAAGAGAATGCCAAGAGGCTAGAATACAAAAGGCCAAAGGCCATCATCAATATAACTCTAACACCCCCCTCAAACTCATGATATATCAACAACACTGAGTTTGGAGAGGTGAAATCCATGCTGCGCTCTAGTCTGTGCCTTCGTGAAGAAGTCTGCTAGCTGTAACTCGGAAGGCACATACTGAAGACCAATAACATGATCCTGCATAGCAGCGCGCACAAAAAAAGCATCAACACCAATATGCTTGGTAAGCTCATGCTTCACCGGGTCCCGTGCAATACTGATAGCACCTGTACTGTCTGACAAGAGGGTGGTAGGTGTAGTAACAGAAACACCAAAATCCTCCAATAACCATCGTAACCAAGTCACCTCTGTCGTCAGAAGAGCCATAGCTCGCAACTCAGCCTCTGCACTCGAACGAGAAACTGCAGCCTGTTTCTTCGTCTTCCAGGCAATGAGAGAACCACCAAGAAAAACACAGTAAGCAGAAAGTGAACGGCGGTCCGAAGGATCACTGGCCCACGTAGCATCTGAATAGGCCCGAAGCTATAACGAGCTGGAACGGGGGAAAAAGAGACGACGAGAGATGGTGCCACGAAGATATCGTAGAACACGAAGAAGGTGACTATAGTGAATTGAAGTGGGAGCAGAAACAAACTGACTCAGAATATGGACAGGATAGGAGATATCCGGACGTGTGACAGCAAGATAGACAAGACTCCCAACAAGATGACGATAACGTGTCGGATCAGATAATGGCTCACCATCTGAGGCACGAAGGTGAAGATTGAGCTCCATAGGAGTCTCAACAGTGCGCTCATCACTAAGAGCCGCACGAGTAAGAAGATCCTGGATTTACTTTTCTTGGGAAATAAAAAAGCCATCAGGGGTGGATGAAACCTCAATCCCAAGAAAGTAACGAAGAGGACCAAGATCAGACATTAGGAACTGCTCACTGAGGCGGGCCTTGACAAAGGCAATGTACTCAGAATCGTCGCCAGTGATGATCATGTCATCAACATATAGAAGAAGAAGAGTCCTACCACGAGCAGAAAGGTGGACAAACAACGCTGGATCATGAGCACTGGGCAAAAAACCAGCGGCAGTCACCACAGAGGCGAAGCGCTCAAACCAGGCACGGGGGGCTTGCTTAAGGCCATAAAGAGAGCGACGAAGACGACAAACCATGCCATCAGGAACAGAATACCCAGGTGGTGGCTGCATATAAACCTCCTCACGCAACTCGCCGTTTAGAAAGGCATTCTTCACATCAAGCTGAGACACAGACCAATGGCGAACAGAGGCCACAACAAGAAGTGTACGGACAGTGGTCATATGGGCCACGGGAGCAAAAGTCTCATCGTAATCGCGACCATGCTCTTGCTGAAAGCCACGAGCCACAAGACGAGCTTTATAACGCTCAAGAGAACCATCAGAGCGAGTCTTTATCTTATAGACCCACTTACAAGTGATGGGACGAACACCGGGAGGAAGAGAAACCAGATCGCACGTGTCGGTGCGCTCAAGAGCAGCAATCTCCTCTGCCATCGCAAACTGCCATGCAGGATGCACAATAGCATCTCGATAAGAAGTCGGCTCAAGAACGGTCGAAAGACCATAGCGAGAAGGAGAATATCGGTCAGGGGGCGGACAAGGCCGAGAACGAAGACCATAAGTCGGCTGAGACGAGGAAGATGACACACTAGAAGTAGAGGGCACATCAGTAGACTCATCCACAATACGTGGACAACGAGTATAATGAAAAGGAAAGGAGGGAAGAGGTGGAATGACTGGAGACGGAGATGGGGAATGTATCGATGAAGGTGGAGAAGGGGAAGGTATCGGTGATGAAGGTGGAGAAGGTGATGATATCAATGATGAAGGTGGAGAATCATGTGATGAGGGAGGAGAAGAAATCGTTGGAGAGGACGGCGTCGAATCTGCAATAGCGGGACGAGGAGTAGGAATACTGGGCACAGAGGGAGGTGTATCGGGAAAAGTAAGAAAAGAGATGTCCTCCGTGGAAAAGGTCGAGGAGGATGGACGCGGGTAGAAAGGATGAGACTCATCAAAGGTCACATCCCGGGAAATACGCATCCGACAACCGACAAGATCCCAACACCGATAGCCCTTATGCTCATCACTGTATCCGAGAAAGACACACTCAACAGACTGAGCGGTCAGTTTGGTGCGTTCACGAGGGGCAAGCAAAACATAGCAAACGCAACCAAACAAACGAAGCGCCGAATAATCAGGAGAACGACCAGAAAGACGCTCGAGAGGAATACCACCCTGTAGAGCAGCAGATGGCTGAATGTTGATGAGATATGTGGAAGTGGTAATAGCCTCAGCCCAGAAGTGAGGTGGAAGAGAGGCGGCGATCATCATTGCACGCGTCGTCTCAAGAAGGTGACGATGCTTGCGCTCAGCCACACCATTCTGAGCATGAGCACCAGGGCAAGAGAACTGAGTAAGAGTACCTTGCTCCGCAAGGAATCCTCGCAATGCATGGGAGATATACTCACCAGCTGAATCTGCGCGAAATACACGAATAGGAGTGGAAAACTAGGTATGAACCATGGCAGCAATTTTTTTATATATGGATAAGACCTCACTACGAGAAGACATGAAATAGATCCAAGTGTACCGAGAAAAATCATCTATAAAGATAATATAGTAGCGATGACCCCCCTTTTGAAGCGAAGGGAGCTGGACCCCAAACATCAGAGTGAACGAGATCAAAAGGGCGCTCAGACACTGACTCGCTGTGAGGATAAGGTAGCTGAATCTGCTTACCAAGCCGACAACCCAGACAATCCAACGAAGCGTTACCAGAGACAGAACCCAGAACACCGCGATGAACCAAAGACGAGAGACGAGAACCACATAAATGGCCAAGACGATGATGCCACTGCTAAAAAGAGCTGGTAGATGCAGCAACAGGGGCTGCGATACTGGCGGCGGTGGCAGCAGACGGAAGGCGAAGCCAGTCAAGCTTCCAGAGACCATCAGGGCATCGAGGGCCAGCACCAATCAGAGCGCCCGTGCGACGATCCTGAACGGAACACGAATCAAAGTCGAGAATGACCCTACAACTAGAGTCAACAATCTGACCACCAGATATTAGTTGCATGTTAAGTCGAGGAACATGAGCGACAGAGGGAACATGAAATGAAGAAGTGCTAAGTGTGCCTCGACTAGCTACGGGGAGTGGAGTGCCATCAGCCGTAAGAACACGAACATGAGAGTCGACAGGTCGAACGGAGGTCAAAGTGGAAGAATCGTAAGTCATATGAAAATATGCTCCAGTATCAAGAATCCATGGGGATGTACCTGAATGAGTAGACAGTGGTTTCTCAATGCCAGAAGGGTCAGTCACAGAACCCGCAGAACCTGTCGATGAAGAATCCCAAGCAGCAAGCAGGCATCGCAGCTGCGCAATCTCACGCGCAGACAGAGACACGGCGGAAGAGGTCGAAGTAAAAACACCCGTGGAAGCCGATGATGAGCAGTCACCACCATCCGTGGAAGCCGTGTGTAGAGTCGACTGAGAGTAGTCACTGTCGCGCGCGGAAGCCGCGAGAGGTGTCGGTGTAGAGGAGGCACCGCCTCTGCAGGCAGAAACCGCGAGAGGAGTCGTCGAATAACCTCCATCACAGTCTGCTGAAGACGTCGTAGATGACAATATCACAGATGGACCAACACCAAGCACTGAGCGACGACGTATGTGCGAGACGGGATCAATATATGGAACACCGTCAGAAGTGTGCGGACAGCCACGAAGACGCGGCCGAAACATCATATCAGGTTTTCCTTCTTCTTTTTTTATTGAACAGCCAGATCACGAACGCAGTGGCGGCGGCGGCCCACGTAAGCCCCGATCACGATCGATTTAGGCAGCGATCGCACGGCAGACGTGAGGGAAGACGCGGGCGTCGTTGGCTGGCCGCGCGGGAGACGCCGTGACCAGCGTGTACCAACCGAAGCACGGGAGGCCAGCCAAACTAGGACCAAATCGATCTAGAGGAGCAGACCACAGCGACTCGATCCAGAGGAGAAACGGCGGCCGGCGTCTGGATGTGGAATCGGTGGCCAACAGCTTGGGTGTGGAATCGGCGGCCGGTGGATTGAGGCAGAAACGGCGGCCGGCAGCACCACACGAGCGGGCATGGTGGTGATGCACGGGATCCGGCGGCCAGCAGCAGCAAACGACGGCTGGAAGCGGAATCAGCGGCCGGCGGCACCACACGAGCGGGCGCGGTGGTGAAGCACGGATCCGGCGGCCAGCAGCAGGAATTGGTGGACAGCGGCCAGCACAAGAATCACTGGCCGGCTCGATCTGAAGATTGGAACAGAGAGCAGCTTACTCGGAGCAGCAGCGTTTGACAAAATTTTTGAAGGTGTGGCAAGCAGCAGTCACCGGAGCAGAGGAACGGCCACGACGAAAGTGATAGCCGGCAAAGAGAGAGCACGACGGCGGAAGGAAGCGATCAAGCACGAGTTGCGAGTGCTAAAAAAACCCTAAGCTCTAATACCATGTTACGGAAATATGCAACTTGATCTTATTAGGAGGCCAAAGCCATCATATATACATGTACAAGAGAATGCCAAGAGGCTAGAATACAAAAGGCCAAAGGCCATCATCAATATAACTCTAACAGGGCCCTCCCTGGCCCGCGCGCCCGCTGCCGCCTTCGCCCGCCCATGCCTCGACTCCGCCGCCTTCGCTCGCCGCACCGCCGCCTGCCATCCTCGCCGACGAGCGCCGCCTCCTCGATCGCCGCGCCGCCAGCCCTGCGCCTCCCCGCTCCGCTCGCCGCCCCGTCGCCGACTCGCCGCTCCCCGTCGTCGCCGGCGACATCCCCGGCCAGATCCGCCTCCTCCCCTCAACTCCGGCGAGCTCCTTCGAGCTCTGGCCGCCGCCCTGCACTGTTCCGGCGAACCTCGATATGCATGCACGAACCCTAGATCCAGATCTGGGAGGTTGACCTTGTTTTTTTCCTAAGTCCCAGTAATTTTTAGCATACTTCATCGCATCATAACTTTGCATCCGTGGCTCCGTTTTGGGCGTGTAGCATATCAAATTGTTTGTCTCGATGTGTACTTCATTTAATTCCATTGCACCATGTTCATTTGAGTTCATCTTGATGCCCTAAATGCAGTTGCAAGAGTGCTATGTAATGTTAGTGTCTGCTTCTTAACAGATGTTGGTCATTTGTCATTTTTGCCATGTTTAATGTCTGGCTCCTATGAACTTGAGCCCTACATGTGTTTTGAAGTATGCCATTCCATCTTTACATGGGTGTATGCCATGTATTTTTGTGATCTTTGTGGTGGCTAGCACAACCATGCGAAGTAGCTCTCGTGATGTTGCTGATTTCAAGGACTTAGAATTC